>NC_037668.1:183817564-183925448 GCF_003255815.1 Theropithecus gelada
GATTCTGCTATTGATACTTGTGTATGCTTCACGAAGTTCTCATGTTCTGTTTTCACATCCATCAGGTCATTTATGTTCTACACTAAACTGGTTATTCTAGTTAGCAATTCCTCTAACCTTTTTTCAAGGTTCTTAGCTTCCTTGCATTGGGTTAGAACATGCTCCTTTAGCTCAAAGGAGTTTGTTATTACCCACCTTCTGAAACCTCCTTCTATCAATTTGTCAAACTCATTCTCCATCCAGTTTTGTTCCCTTGCTGGCAAGGAGTTGTGATCCTTTGGAGGAGAAGAGGTGTTCTGGTTTTTGGAATTTTCAGCCTTTTTGCACTGTTTTTTTCCCATCTTTGTGGATTTATCTACCTTTTGTCTTTGATGTTGTACCTTTGAATGGGGTTTCTGAGTGGACATCCTTTTTGTTGATGTTGATGCTATTCCTTTCTGTTTGTTAGTTTTCCTTCTAATAGTCGGACCCCTCTGCTACAGGTCTGCTGGAGTTTTCTGGAGGTCCACTCCAGATACTGTTTGCCTGGGTATCACCAGTGGAGGCTGCAGAACAGCAAAGACTGCTGCCTGTTCCTTCCTCTAGAAGCTTCATCCCAGAGGAATACCCGCTAGCTGCCAGCCAGAGCTCTCCCGTATGAGGTGTCTGTTGACCCCTTCTGGGATGTGTCCCAGTCAGGAGGCACAGGGGTCAGGGTCTCACTTGAGGTGGCAGTCTGTCCCTTAGTAGAGCTCGAGTGCTGTGCTAGGAGATCCGCTGCTCTCTTCAGAGCTGGCAGGCAGGGACATTTAAGCCTGCTGAAGCTGCTCCCACAGTCGCCCCTTCCCCAAGGTGCTCTGTCCCAGGGAGATAGGGATTTTATCTATAAGCCCCTGACTGGGGTCGCTGCCTCTTTTTTCAGAGATCCCCTGCCCAGAAAGGAGGAATCTAGAGGCAGTCTGGCTATAGTGACTTTGCTGAACTGAGTGGAGTCCACCCAGTTCGAACTTCCCAGCATCTTTGTTTAAACCATGAGGGGAAAACTGCCTATTGAAGCCTCAGTAATGGTGGACACCCCTTCCTCCAGTAAACTGGAGCATCCCAGGTCGACTTTAGACTGCTATGCTGGCAGTGAGAATTTCAAGCCAGTGGATCTTAGTTTGCTGGGCTCCATGGGGGTGGGATCTGCTGAGCTAGACCACTTGGTTCCCTGGCTTCAGCCCCCTTTCCAGGGGAGTGAATGGTTCTGTCTCGCTGGCATTTCAGGTGCCACTGGGGTATGAAAAAAACAAAAACAAAAACAAAAAAACAACTCCTGCAGCTAGCTTGGTGTCTGCCCAAACAGCTGCCCAGTTTTGTGCTTGAAACCCAGGCCCTGGTGGCATAGGCACCTGAGGGAATCTCCTGGTCTGTGAATTGCAAAGACCATGGGAGAAGCATAGTATCTGGGCTGGAATGCACCATCCCTCAGGGCACAGTCCTTCATGGCTTCCCTTGGCTAGGGGAGACAGTTCCTCAACCCCTTGCACTTCCCAGGTGAGGTGATGCCCCACCCTGCTTCTGCCCACCCTCCATGGGCTGCACCCACTGTCTAACCAGCCCCAGTGAGATAAGCCAGGTACCTCAGTTGGAAATGCAGAAGTCACCCACCTTCTGTGTTGATTTCGCTGGGAGCTGCATGCCAGAGCTGTTCCTATTCCTCCATCTTGCCAGCCCAGTCCTAATTTTTGTATTTTTAGTAGAGATGGAGTTTCATCATGTTGACCAGGCTGGTCTTCAACTCCTGATGTTAGGTGATCCGCCTGCCTTGGCCTCCCAAAGTGCTGGGATTACAGGCATGAGCCACTGCACCTGGCCCATGACACACATTTTTAAGGGTTTTGCTGTTTACTGCTCTCCTTCCTTTCATAAGTTTATATGGAGTTAAAATTCTATGATCAGTGTAAGAGAGTATGTTCCCCTTACACTTTTCAAACTACATATTTCCATTGTGAGTAATCCTTTTTACAGATCATCTCAACTAGCACTGAAATAAATATTTGTCCAGTCCTGCCCTTCCTTGTCCTATGTATATAGGACACACTGCTCCTAGCAAGAAAGTTCACACCCAACAAGAGGAATAACAGAAGTTTTTTTGTTTGTTTGAACCTAAAAATAAAATGCTGACGGTGATTAATTCATGAAATCTTAATTTTATTCAAATTATATTAGACTATCCTAAAGGAAAAAAGAACAAAGGCAAAATATTTTTTACCTCAACCCATTGTCATATAGATAATCTTCAACTTACTTTCTTTTATTTATTTATTTATTTATTTTTAGTAGAGATGGGGTTTCACTGTGTTTGCCAGGCTGGTCTCAAACTCATGACCTCAAATGATCCACCCACCTCAGCCTCCCGAAGTGCTGGGATTACAGGTGTGAGCCACCATGCCCGACTGATAAACTTCAACATTCAATATGCTGATCTACTTGTACATTTGTGATTCTTCAGAAATGCGACATGGCTGATATTTTACCTCCTTTGAAGAAATTTAAACTTCTTGAGGTCAGGAGCCATTCTTCTATACCTTTTATAGAATAAGTTAGAGAACCATAAGATGGTAGACCTGGAAGTCGCCTCTGTATTTCTCTAGTCTGAATTTTTCTACAGATGGGGAAAATGGGTCCCAGAAAGGTGGAAGAACTTACCCATGATCAGGAGCTATTTAGAGGCCACCAGGTATTAGAACCTATGTAACCTGACTCCTCTTTCAATGCTCTTAGCAGTGCCTGCCCTCAAAGGTAAATCTATGAAGAAAAGAGAACATTGCCTGTCTTATTTAGAGTAGGTTAATAAAAAGTGCTTCTTCGAATCATTCTGAATCTATTAGCTAGACTCATACAATGTTTGCAAGGCTTGAATGGAATGTCCATTTCCAAGTAGTATGGCTTTCTCATGCGTCACTGGAAGGAATTATTCATAAATGAAGTCTCAGGAAATGGTATGGTTCATCCACCATAAGGAGTTACTGAATATCAACCAATTAAATCTTGGAGTCTGTTCCATCCAAGGACAATCATTTTTGGTTTGTTGTGTTTTTGTTGTAGATCAAACCTTTTATCCAATCTTCTGTTGGCTGGTATGTGCTCACAACTCACCATCCATCCAAGGCAGATAAATACTTTGGAACATAAGAAAAACATATTTAGTTTATTTGCATCCTCTTTTTTTTTTTTTTTTTTTGAGACGGAGTCTGGCTCTGTCGCCCGGGCTGGAGTGCAGTGGCCGGATCTCAGCTCACTGCAAGCTCCGCCTCCCGGGTTTACGCCATTCTCCTGCCTCAGCCTCCCGAGTAGCTGGGACTACAGGCGCCCGCCGCCTCGCCCGGCTAGTTTTTTGTATTTTTTAGTAGAGACGGGGTTTCACCGTGTTCGCCAGGATGGTCTCGATTTCCTGACCTCGTGATCCGCCCGTCTCGGCCTCCCAAAGTGCTGGGATTACAGGCTTGAGCCACCGCGCCCGGCCTGCATCCTCTTTTTAAATGACTTTTTTCATGAACTATAAACATTCAGATTAATAAAGTAAAGATTTTAAATGGAGATGTACAATTAAGAAAGAGAAAACTAATTTCCAGACACCATAAGAGGCAAAGCAGTAGCTGGGATTAAATATAAAACTTGACTGAGACTATGGTAGTCATAGAAAGAGATTAAGAAAGGGAAAAGAAACAAAAAGGAAGAAAGAAAAAGACAGAAGGATTGATATGGAATAATTCTCATTATCTAAGAGGAGGAGGTCTTAAGTGATATAAGGTTCTCTATATCAACCTCACAGTGAACAAAAAAGTTGAATTCATAAGGTTAGTTCTCATGACAATTTTTGATAAAAGCCAACCCCCCTACACAGAAACATAAATATAGTAAAGGCATTTATTTGAGATGGTAAGGTAATGAGGTTCAAGTTTATAGATAGTAGGTAGTCCAGGCTAATCTGACAATAAAAGTTAAAATATTTAGAGGTATAGATAGATATCATGTTTCTCAGACTCTTAACTAAATGCTTAATAAATATAATAACTTCAGCTAGGTATGACTTGAGAGTTGAAGTTAGACTTCCAGGAAGCTGTTCTATTTTGCTAATTAAAGACAAATGTATATGCTTGGGAAAATAGATAAATGAGTGGAAGGACATGTGTTATAGCAACAAAGGAACCTACCAATAATCTGATGTGGAAGGAAATCATGCTTCTTCTAAATACAGGTGACCTGCTAGGATCTGTGCTTAATGAAAACTCCAAAATTTGCTAGAATGGCATGAATATTTCAAGTTGAGCCATCACAGCTTGGGCAAAACATTTTTAAGACTTGTGTGGAATGTCTACTTCCAAGTAGCATGACTTCCTCATGGGCCACTGTAATGAATTAGACTTAAATGAACTCTCAGGAAATTGTATGATTCATCCACCATAAAGAATTATTGGATATCAAGCAATTAAATCTTGGAATCTGTCCCATACAAGGACAGTAATTTTTGTTTTGTTGTAGTTAGTGTTTAGCTCTTTTTCCTGGTTAGTGTAATAAAACCATGCTGTCTGCATGTACACTTGGGCTGTCCACTTAAAATTGGGACCTGATACTTCTAAAAAACTGTTCTTGCCTTGCTGATTTTGGCAGTGGAGTTAGAATGCAAATTTTGTAGCTCTCTCTGGGAACCTACATGGAATTCTTTTACGGCTTAATTCACGACCAGTGAATAGGAGGGATGCATTCTTCCTATTAGCTAGACTTGTGAAATATTTTTAAAGGATGTTTTGATTGATTGGTTGCTTCATTGTGTTAACTGGGTGGCACCTCTCCAGAAACAGTAGGTTCTAAGCATCTTTTACATAAAAATCACAACAGGTCACTCTGCAGTCAAAAATCTTTCATGCTAGACGTAGTGGTTCATGCCTGTAATCCAAGCACTTGGGGAAGTGGAGGCGAGTGGATCACTTGAGACCAGGAGTTTGAGACCAGTCTGGCAAACATGGTAAACCCCCTCTCTGTTAAAAATACAAAAATTAGCCAGGTGTGATGGCGCATGCATGTAATAGCAGCTGCTTGGGAGGCTGAGGCACAAGAATCGATTGAACCCCGAAGGCAGAAGTTGCAGTGAGCCTACATTATACCATTGTACTACACCTGGGCACAGATTGAGACTCTATCTCAAAAAGAAATATGTATGTGTGTGTGTGTGTGTGTGTGTGTGTGTGTGTGTGTATTTCATATCCTTACCTCACTCTTAGGTGAAATCTAAAGTCTTCAACATGATCCATTAGGCCTATGTGATCTGGTTCTGCCTCAGTCTCCAGCCACCCACCTTTGCTATACAGGTTGAGGATCCTTAACCTTAAAATACAAAATACAAAATGCTTCAAAATTCAAAACTTTTTGAATGCTGACAAGATACCATAAATAGAAAATTCCACACTTGACCTTGTATGATGGGTTGCAGTCAAAACACAGTCAAAAGTTTGTTTCATGCACAAAATTATTTAAAATATTGTATAAAATTACCTTCAGTCTGTGTGTATATGGTATACTTGGAACATAAATGAATTTTGTGTTTAGACTTACTATGGATATGCAAATATTCCAAAATTCAAAAAAAAGTCCCAAATTTGAAACACTTCTGGTCCCATTTTGGACAAGGGATAATCAACCTGTACTAGACTTTCTTATCTGCTTTTCCACCACGAGGCTTTTACCCCAACTATTCCTGCTGTCTGAAATGTTCAACATCTGGATAGTTCTTTCTTGTCTTCTATGTCTCAAGTTAAATGTTCCTTCCTAACCCCCTCCAATCCCAAATTAGATTCTCTAAATATGCTCTGTTACAGTGCCCTGCACATTTTCTTTGTAGTATCTACCACTGTTTTCAATTATGGCATTTATTTGAATAATTATAGCTTATCAGTGAAAGACAAGTTCCAGGATTTCAGAGACCTGTTTGTTCTGCTCAATGCCGAATGCTCAGGTGACAGGAATTTAGCATCTCCTGAATGGATGGAGGTTTATAGTGTCAGGGCATTGGCTTTCCTGATTTTGGTCGGTCCAGTAGGCATTGTGCTTAAAATATTGTTCTGTTTTATTTTGTTTTATGGAGTAGGTTCTTTCCCCCCCCCACCCCCCGATACAGAGTCTCGCTCTGTCGCCCAGGCTGGAGTGCAGTAGTGCAATCTCGGCTCACTGCAACCTCTGCCTCCCGGTTTCAAGTGATTCTCCTACCTCAGTCTTCTGAGTAGCTGGGACTACAGGCACATGCCACCAAGCCTGGCTAATTTTTTGTATTTTTAGTAGAGACAGAGTTTCACTGTGTTAGCCAGGATGGTCTCAATCTCCTGACCTCGTGATCTGCCTGCCTTGGCCTCCCAAAGTGCTAAGATTACAGGTGTGAGCCACTGTGCCTGGCATCAGTTTAAGACAAATGGGATAGCAGACATTCTTTCCTTTCCGGCACTCCCTCTACCATGCCATCATGGGGAAACATCTTCTTCCATGGACAGTGGGAAAGGGTGCTCACTCTGCAGAGAGGACAGATGGGAGCCCAGGTGCATGATCCAGGGCAGCATCTTAGCTCAGAGGAGGGGTTGAGCTGTTATGGAAGGCCAGGTAGAGTCAGGACCCAGTCACCAAAAACCTGTATCATCTGGGTGCCACCCATGCCAGAAGCAGTTAGCAGTAGCCACCTGCCCTTTCTCCCTTGGGGCAGCTAAGGGCTGACACCTGAATTCTCCCTAGAGCCTCTAGACCTGAGGCCACCCTCAAGAGCAGTGTCCTCTGAGGGGAAGAAGTGACCAAATGGTACAGAAGCCTGGTAATGGCCTGTAATCAGTTTTTACACTAAAGGAAAAAGCAGTTTAACCTAAGGTCTTCCTACTTCTTCATCCACCAAGGCTGAAAAAGTAAATATTATTTTATTATGGGTTTAAGTTGACCTAGAAGAAAGGAGAACCAAAAACACTGTATCCTTGTGGGAGATATTGTATGCCAAGAGGAGCCAGGGCAGGTGGTGTAGTAAGAGCACAGGGCCAAAGAGTCAGGAGGTTTGAGTTTGAGTCTTTGGTTCAGGCCTCATCAGCTTAGTCACTTCCCCACTCTGGGGTCCTCGATTTCCTCATTTTGAAATGAGGGGCCTGAGTGAGATAACAACTAAGATCCCTGCTGAGTTAACACAATGTTATTTTAGAAGAGAGAAAGAAGGGATGGAAGGAGAAAAAAAAATGGAGGAAAGAAGGAATGAAGAAAATCAGAAGGAAGGAAGGATGGAAGGAAGGTGGGATAACTTCTAATATCAGAAAGTAGGGTAGTAGAATAGAATTAATTTAACTGTAAGTGACAGGAAACCCTAAGTAATAGGGACAAGCAAGTTTGAGGCTTATTTTTCTTTCACATGGAAGTCTAGAGATTGGCTAAAAGGGAGGGTCAGGGACCCAAGTTACTTCTATCTTGTTACTCTGCCCAGCATGGCTTCCATTGCCAAGTTTGTATCATGATCCAGGCTGTTGGCCAGCCATCTACTTCCACTCCATTGATGAGAACTTAGTCTTATGGCCACGCTGGCCTGCAAGGGGATCTATCATATGTAGTTTTTGTTCTGGTTAGCCATAGGGCTCCTGCTGAGGAGTAGGAGGAAGACAGATATTAGGGGATGTATAACAGGCCCTGCTAGAGTGGGCTTCCCAGGAAGGGTCAATTAGGGAGATGTCCAAAAACTGTAGAGCAGAATATCGGTACTGTAAATGGAATCAAGATCATTTAGAATCTGCCTGTTTAATAGTTTGGGCAAAATATAGGGCAAATGGAGCAATTAACTTGCTCCACATCTCAGGGAAAGGGAGAGGCTTTGGTTTTGTACAGAAGGGAAGTCATGCTCAACAAAGGAAGAGAAAACAGACTCTTAGTGTCTTCTGTAGACTTAGGAGGCAGGACAACATAAAAGAGTATGCAAGGAAGGAAAAAAAATTAAATAAAAATAAAATGAATGGATGAACAAGATTCCCACTGTCCCTACTTACTATCCAGTTAAACTTTTTTTTAGTTAAAAAAAAGAAGACTATGCAAGGAAACAATGAACTTTGGCCCTTTAACAGAAAGAATCCAGAATCAAAAAACTTTAAACAAGACTGAGGGAAAATTAAAGTAGCCAAAGCAACACTCCAACTAAGCCAGATGCCTAGAATTTGCTTTCTTATTGTAGCCTATACCTAAGATTCCTTGTGTTATCATTTCTGTGTCTGAGGTTGCTGGAGAGTCACAAAAGAGGAGAAGGAGGCTAGAAAAACTAAGGCCTTTAATCTCATGGTTGTAGCCCAAAGAGGGCATCCCTGCCTTCCTTCCCTACCTTCCACAAGCTGTGAAAAAGAGTGGAGGAGCTGGTGCCCAGAAAGCTAGGAGATGACAAGTGAACTTGCAGCAGTGAAGAGAGGGCCTGACACCCCACCACGTGCTCATCTGTTAGGAAGCTTTGGCTCCCTTACATATACTTCTGCATTAGGAGGGAGACACCCAAACCAACACCCCAGGCAGAGGAAAGAGAGTAAAGCCACTTGAGAGAGGCCCATCTTCACCATTCAACTGTGTCTTCTGACCATGGTCACATCCTCACCCTCCTCTCTCAGTCCTTTATAACTTCAGAGAGGAAATCGCACAGAAAAAAAAAAAAAAAAAAAAGACAAAGACAGGTAAATATGTTAGTTAAGGTATGTGAGCTGCTGTAACAGCATAACACAATAAAAGTTTGTTTCTGTCCCACCAGTCTAATGCGTGGGAAGGATGGGGGAATCCAGGGAGCCATAGCTCTGCCATCTTCAACACGTGACTGCCAGCGTTGCCCTGAGCATCGGCATCCCACAGGCAGATGGGGAAAGAGCTTGTGAGGTTGCAAGTGGGAGGCTTTTATCACAAACCTGGAGGTGGCACACATCACTTCTGCTCAGATTCCACGGGTCAGAACTCAAGTGTGTGACCACATTTAACTCAAGGGAGACTAGAAGCTGTGAAATACATGTTTGCCCAGGAAGAAGAGGGAATGAGTTTGTGATCAGTCAGCAGCTTCAGCCTTAGTGGACATGAGAGGGCAGGTAGAAAATTCGGGAGTGATCTGTACCCATGGGGTAGTGAGGGTGCAAATCTAATTTTGCCTAAAAAAAGTATTTCAGACCACAGACTCAATTAGAAAATAGAAGGTTAGACTGGTTAGTCCTCCTTCACAAATCTTTGCTTTGTTTCCCTTAGTCCCTTGCATCATGACCCCAGTGTTCAGCTCAGATCCGATTATCTCAGAGAGTTAGTGCACTGTGATAAACAGCCAGAGTCTTAGGGTTGCTAAGAATGCCAGTAATTACCAGACACATCTAAAAGATTTGTGAAAACCTCTGTACAGTTGCTGCTAATACTTGAATACTTTCTGCTTGAATACTTTCTATCCTGGAGAACTTTTTATCTTAAAGACAACCTAAGCCATTAATTTACTAATTAAATGTTTTTGTTTTGATGCATACCCTCCACCAGGCACTGGGAATACAAGGTCACAAAAACCTAGATCCAGTTCTTAAGAATATCACAGTTTTGTACAATTTCTCTACTGTTTATGTTTATTACATTGGGCCACAGTTCTGCTTCTGCTGATGGTACTTCTCATTACGCTCCATTGCAGAGGTTGCCCAGGTATCTGAGTGAATTGCAAGCACAATACAGTAATCCTCTCTCAGACCCCAATCAACCTCACCCTAATTACCCCTAGAATCACCCTAATTATCCCTAGAAAAGTCAATCCTGGCTCCCATGCGACATTTGAAAATTGCCTACATGGCATTTTCCAAACCCTCTTATCCTCAGAGGACTTTTTGGAATCAGTCATTTGTCTAGTTACCAAATTACTTCTCCTCTGCCTTTCCAGTTTGGTTTTCTAAATTCTGCCTCTGGGTCCATTTCAAAACCTGTAATTGGATCATTCAGGGGCTGAGCCTGCTGCGAAATGTCTCAGTGCCCTTGTTCATATTCATCTTGGAAAATCCACCCATCAGAACTCATTTTATGTGGCAAGATATGCCCATGCTTTTCATTTCAAAACCACTGCAGGGGCTGCATCTGAAGAATGGCCACCCATCTCACAGCCACCTCCCACTTTGTGTTGCTAATTCAAAATATAATCTGTGCCTGGAAACCACGGGGGCTTTCAAAATTGTTTTAGAAGATATTCTAATGATGAGTTGCAAACCCTCAGGATCCTCTTCCCTGACTCCCCACGTCCTACTCCCTCACTTTAGCTCAGCCTGCAGATGATCTTCCAATCTTTGCTCTTGGCCCTGCCACTAGGAATTCTTCCCTGTTCAGTCTACCAAACTCTGCTTTAAAGTTGGCATTTGCGGATTGGTAAGCAAAAGTTATTCCTAAATGTCCCTATTTCAACATTTAGGCAAAGCCCAGTATGGTTTTTAAACTCTACTTACTTCCTTCTACTGGGCTTTTCCTGTTGTAAGTGGCCCTGAAAGGTTTTAATGACATGAGGAAACCAGCAGGAGCACCAGCAAGTGACAGATGCCCCTGGGCACCTGGTGTGCAATATCCCACTTAGTCCTCCCCACCATCCTGTGAGGCTGGCTCTATCGTCCCAAGGCTGCATGTGAGGAAGTGAAGCAGAAACAGGTCAAGTAACTTGTTTGATGTCACCAAGCTGGCAAGTGGAATTCAAATTCACATAGGCCTGACTCCAAAGCCAGAGCTCTTTCTACCACTCCAGTGAACTAACATCCTTATTTGAAGGTTGGAACTAGTAAGGCATATAATCAGGGACAAGGCAATTAAGCACCTCTGAACCTGGGGTTTCTTCACAAATGAAGGTGGACTGGATGAATGCTAAGGTCCCTCTCCCTAAAATTCTCTTTCTATTGATCTAGGGCTAGTGGACTCTGGAGGGAGAACTCACACCAATCTCAAGCAACAGCAGCAGGTATAGTATCAACAATAACCATTTATTTAGTGCCCATGCTACATAAGACAAATTATAGCTTTATTTTAATTATTCTAACAAGTCTGTAAAAGCCTGATTATTATCCTCCTCTTTATAGATGAGGCGACCAAGGCTCAGAGAAGTTCAGAAACATACCCAAAGTCACACAGTTAATGAGAAGCAAACCCAGGAATGTCTGACTTTTAAGTCCACACTCCTGTGTCCACCACTATATATTTGTAGGGAAGGTGGGGAGAGGATGGAGAGCAGGTATTGTAAGATATGGTCATTTAAGGCCAGAGAATTACCTTACAGAGTGGTCACCTGGCAGAGTGGTCAGAGGTAAGTCAGTTGAGATGAGAAGAGGTGCTTAGAACAGGTAATTAAAACCCTGTTCTAGTCTCTCTCACTAGACTTTACTCCCAACCATAGGCAGATGTGCTACTTATTTCCACACATGGAGTCCTGCCCTGGAGGAAGCTTTGCCTAAGAGAGCTTAGCTTGGCATCCAGTCTTGCTCATGGAGACCGCTATCTTCTAAGTCAATAAACCTTTTGTGCACCACCCCATAAGCCCCCACCATCTCATACTTGTCTTGCCTCCCCGGACTTTAGCCTAGGTGACTTACAGAAATGCCAGACTTCCAGCCCAAGCCGTATCATGCACAGCACTTTTCTGGGGCTGCTTCAAGTCTTGGTGTATACTAGATAAGGCTTGCTGGAGTATGATATCACCCGCTGTAATGGAAAGGAACAATCAGTGGTGAAAAAAAAAAATGAGGCTTGAAAAATAAACAAGGGTCCATGCCTGGTTATTCCAAGGTCAAGCCGGGTTTGCAAAGCAGATGCCCAGCCTGATGGAGCACAAGCATGGGCTTTGGAACCAGATAGATCTGGATAAGATATGGCTAGCTCCCATTTCTGGCTTCAACTTAGAGTGTCAGTCAGTAAAATGAGGATGACTGGAACCTTGTAGGGTGGTTGTAAACATGGAAAACATCCACGATGCTTTAAGCACTTTGGAGAGACGGAGAGGAGGCAAGTCCTGTTACCATTAGTGTTAAGGAAATAGCATGAAAAAGCCTTTTCCCTGCTTTGAGTGCTCAAGCAAGGATCACCATTTTTCACACTGTTTTGCTTCTCCAGAAACTGGGATGTGGCTTTTTGATGAGTAACACCAACAATACCCACTGAACACTAATGTTCAGAAGGTAGCCAGTCTCTGGAATTGAAAACCAGCTCCTGGAGGCTGCTGGAACACACCACTCAGAGCCTTAATGAAGGGGTCTTACAGCTTTTTAAAATTTTTATTTATTTATTGTTTATTATTATTATTATTTTTTAGAGATGGAGTCTTGCTCTGTCTCTCAGGCTGGAGTGCAGTGGCACCATCTCGGCTCACTGCAAGTTCTGCCTCCTGGGTTCACGCCGTTCTCCTGCCTCAGCCTCCCGAGTAGCTGGGACTACAGGTGCCCACCACCACGCCTGGCTAATTTTTTGTATTTTTAGTGGAGATGGGGTTTCATGGTGTTAGCCAGGATGATCTCGATCTCCTGACCTTGTGATCCGCCCGCCTCAGGCTCCCAAAGTGCTGGGATTACAGGCATGAGCCACCGCGCCCGGCCAGGGGTCTTACAGCTTTTTACATACGGAATTTTCAAAACTCATCTTTTTTCACTTCAAAATAGAGGTGTGATAACTGCCTGAATGTGATTATTATATAAGAAAATGAAGGAATATAGGCTAAAACCAGTAAAGAGGAAGGACAGGTCAGACATAGTAAAAATATGTCATCTGCGAAGCAGGGCGGGTCGAGAAATGTGGGAGGGACGTCCGGGATGGTAAATGGTCCCCTCATCATGCAGGCAGCCCTATGTCCTGGTTAATGTCTTTGTCCTGGAATTGTTTTCAAGAGCACTGCCTTTAATTCTTAGAGCCGTCCCAGTGTGGATGATAAAGTCTTGGGTCACCTAGACATACAGAATATAGAGCAATATAGGATATCACTCGCACATTTATGTGGGAGGGGCAAGCTATATATGCTCTTTGGGCTACAAAGCCCCAAGTTACCCCAGGCAGATGGACACTCAGGTAAGGAACTTCCATAGCTGTGCTGTCTGAGCCAGGGCACTCTTCCTCATATTTCTACTAAACCCCTCTGATTGTCACATAGACTCATTTGCTGACTGGTGAAATGGAAGTGGATACAGAGGAGAAAACAGAAGGGTGTGGGGCAAGGGAGGAGGGATGGGATAAGCCTGAGGAGTCATAGGATCATCAGTCAACTATTCCATGCTATGGTATCAAATGGGGAAATGGACTCAATGACTGTGCTTGTCTGCTGTGGTTCAGTTTGTCTTTTTGGAAGGCAAAGGGATTGCTTAGAGCATGGCGCCATTAGTCAGTGGCCTGGCTTGGCCTAAGTCAGTGTCTCCTTACTTTACCCTTTGTGTTCTGAGATTCCTAGGAAGGATCCTAAAGAGCTCACCAGTTTCTGACCATTCTGAGGCTCGAACGTGGGTTTTTGGTATTTGTCCCAGTCCCATCAGAAGTGAATATGTGTATACATGTGTCCGGTGGGCCTCGTGGATGTGCCTTGCTGATCCAGGATGAGCACAAAGGCCTCCCAGTCTCCATGCCCCACCCTGCTAGGCCCTATTTTAACAGCTCCAGGGTAGCCTGATCTGAGGTCCTTCCATCCCGTCCCCTCCTTGTTTACTGGAACATTGGGTCACCGCAGTGCAGCTGGAATGCAATCTCTGGGCAATTCAGTAAGGCCGAGGCGGGCCCTGCAAGGCGTCATGTCATTGCGTTGTTTTTCCTCCCCTCCCACTGAGTTTTCTTGGAAGTTCTGAGCCAGGCTCAGTGTGTATCTCCAAAGATGCATTCCAAATTCCCAGCTGCTTGCAACTCAGCAAGTCTCACTGCCTGTCCTTTTAAAACCCAGGCACCCTGAAAGGTTAGAGATTTTAAAAAGCCCACACATAAGCAGAGGGGGAGTGAAGCACTATATGGGGCCCGGAATGGGGATGTCAAGCCTCTTGTGGTTTGTAACTGCCCACTGTCACATAGCATTCAACCATGATTTCCTCTCTTAAAAGCAAAGAGGAAAACAATCTCTGTGTAAGATGTTTTTGTGGCTTCATTGAAAAGAAAGAGGGGCAAGCTTGTCCCCAGTCTGTGCATCAGGCCCAGCTGAAGGGCCTGGAGGTGGCTGTGCTGCCCTTTTCCTCCCTGAGCACAGATCTTGCCTCATTCTCCACCATCCTGAACTCTGGTGATCTATCTCTGTCCATCTCCCTATTTCCTACCAGCTTCCCTGCCCCTATACTTTTTTCCCTTTCGTCTTTGTCTCTCCATTATGATTGCTTCCTTCCTTCCTGGACTAGAGGAAATAATGGAGGGCAGGGGAGAAATAGCCAAACACATCAACTATTTCACATTTATTTTTATCAAGAGTGAAAAAGGCACTGTGCTTTTCTTAGATTTGTTCTTGCTGTTGAGTGATATATTGATAACTTAGGGATGAACCTTGGGATCTCAATGGGTGATCATCCCCTGACCTACAGCATCAACAGCCTCGGAACTTGCTAGAAATGCACATTCCCCAGCCCCACCTCAGACCTCTTGGGGGTAAGGCACAGAATCGGAGTTTTAACAAGTCCTTCAGGTGATTCTGCTGTGCATAAAAGTTTGAGAACTCCTGGTGTAGATGATCCTCCAAGGGGCTGGGCGTGAAAGGAGGTGTTGAGGTTTCTTTCTGCCCTCTGGATGTGAGGAGGATGGGGTCTGTCGTATACTGGTTTGGCCTGGCTCACACACCTTGCCTTTCAAACTGGGGCAGGGGTGAGAGTGACAGTAAGGAGAGCAAGGACTGGGAGGGAGTTAATTATAGCTCTGCTGGTGTTCCTTGTGAGCTGGATTCATGAGCCACCCTCTGGTCAGGGATCTGCAGCTTTCTGATCTTCATATTGTGCTCAGTCTCCCTCGGAAAGCATGCGAACACCTGACACATGTTATGTAATGATGTGGATTCCATCACTCTGCTTCTCATCTGACCTTCGGCAACTAAGCTGACCACTGGTTGTAGATGGAAGTTGTGAAATCTATTGTTTATTTCTCTTCTTTTCTTGAACTAAAGCAAATAACTAAAAATAGGCTCTTTACCTTGTCAATTCTGTTCCTATCTTCAGAAAGACTTTTAAAAAGAGCTCCAAAGATTATGAAGAGTGTTGGGATTATGAATTTAGACTCGTGATGTTTGGTTTGGTGGCGACTGGCCACATATGGCTATTAAGCAATTGAAATGTGGACAGTTGGATCTAAGTCAGGCTGTAAGCGTACAACACCCACCAGTTTGCAAAGGCTTAGTCCAAAAGAAAGTGTAAGTTATTTCATGGATAATTTTTATGTTGATTTCATGTTGAAATGATAATACTTTAGATATATTGGGTTAAATACAATATTTAAATTAATTTCACTCATTTCTTTTTATATTTAAAAATGTGGCTACTAGAAAATTTAAAATTATAAATGTGGCCTATATTCATGGCTCACATTATATTTCCATTAGATGGTGCTGGTCTGGTATTCTGGAGTTCTGGGGGAGACTGTGCCAGAAACAAATACAGGTAGTGAGTGTAAATTATAGCATGAGCGTTCAGGTGAGGCAATGTAGCATAAGGCGTGGTAGCTAATCTCTTGGCCTTTAGAGAAAAATATACTAGGGTTGAATCTAGATTCTGCCACTTACTTGGACAGTAACTTAACTTCTATGAACTTCAGTTTCCTCATCTGTAAAATGGGGTTTTCTAAGTTCCTAAATCAGAGGGCTTTTATGAGCATTAGTTAAGAAAATGTAAAATATTCCTGACTGTTACTATGTTCTCAATAATACCAACTCCCCTTAAGTAAGAAGAAATTCTGTTACAAAGATGGTATTTGGCATTGATTGTGGACTCTTTATTTCTGAGGGCCTTTAACATGTACCCGATGCTCCTCTATCTGGAATGGTTTGTGTGTCATCCTGCCCCAAAGTATTGAATACTTACAATACCTTCTCAATGCTTCTTCAGCTGGAAATCCACAGCTGACTGTGCCCCACTCTCAACATCCCCTACCATGATACTACAGGTCCTTGTGGTGAAGAACTGGATTACATGGTGGACTGTTCCTGAACAGAGACCTATCTGGTATATTATGCTTACAAAACTTGACAGTATATATGGCATAGACAGTGAATGGGCTCTGCCAGTGACAAAAGCTGTGTACTTTCTGAATGAGGAAAGCAGAGTCTATTCATTTGCAAATACTCCAGTTGAGCAAAGTCAGGACTGAGTGGAAAACTGGGAGGAGACTGTGGTCCTGGCTTTGTGATTATTGACTAGCCACTACAGAAGAGTTTTAGCCCTTCTGTCCATATGATAGCACAAAATATCTAAGTTAGATTCTTCCAAAGAGAAAACTGTTCTCTAATGAAGTTTGTATGTAGACTGGAATGAAAGAAAAGGATGATAAGTGAGATGAAGAGTGGGGAAAATATCAAACAAAAAGGTGATATGCCAGATTCCATTTTGAAAGACACTGAATGTTGCATCATAGTAGCATATCTCCAGATGCAAAGTCTCTGAGTTTGCAGAATGCTTACACTATGATAAAGCCTGTAACAATTTGTTAGCCACTAACAAAAATGGTCCTGAGTTTTCTTCCATGAATATTGTTCAAAACAATTACACGAATGAAGAAGCAAAGATCATGCAAGGTGTTTCCATCCAAAAGTAGGCATCTCATGTCATCTGCTCTGGCCAGTATTTAACCTTGAGAAAAGAAGAAGTGTAGAGATGATGTTCTTGCGTGAGGAATGGATTAAAGAGTCTTTGGTCTCTCTCTGAATGGTACTATTAAATTTATCCTCATCACCATCATCATTGTCATTGTCATCATCATCATCAAAACAGGTACCTTTGTTTAGTGCTTCTTACATGCCAGAAATTTTGCTAAGTGCTTTTTATGGTTGATCTCAATTAATTTTCTTGACAGCTCTTAACTACTATTAGTAGGCTATTTTTGCAGATGAGGAAGCTAAGGCATAGAGACATTAAGTAACTTGCTCAAAGTTAACGCCCCTTGCTGGAATTAGGCTTGCTGGAATTTTCATGCTCATTAAACAGAATTGCAAGCTGAGAGGGGTTGCGTATTATTACAGATCACAAAAGGAATCCCCAGATTAGAAGTCCTTAACCTTATATCAACTGTAAGGTACCTTTTTATAAGAAATATTTGATAATACTACATTTATCATTCAGAAATAAAATTAATATTATATAATCCATCTAAATGCACAATATTTGAAAATCAATATTTTGTCATAAAGAGACATGAAATAGATATGTTTTACAATGAAGTAAATACATTTCAATAAGTAAACATTTGGGCACAATGAGATCATCAGATACTGGCACTTGTACACAGAATCACCATGTAAACTGCATCTACAAATGCTGACTACTCAAAATACCAAAAGTGATATTGACATAGTGATATGACTCTCTAAAAAGGTAAGCAACTCTTAGTAAAGTTTTAAATAGAATAAAGTACAATTCTACCTTAATTTATATGTTGATTACATTCTGGGAAAATTCAATGTACATTAATAAAAACCATGCAAAAAATTCTTTGTGGTCATATGTAAGGTAAAGTTCCAGATCATATAGGTTTTTCAAGTTTATTAATTAGCCAGTAGGACATTCAAAAGGTGGAACCATTTTTCATTGTGAGGGAACTGTTTGAGGCACTGTAACAACATTGAACACATATCCCTGCCAAGAAAATGCCAGTAACACTTTTACCTCAATGATGGGGATACCAGGGATACTTTGCAAATTTCCAAAACACCTTTGAACAAAGGTTCTCTGCCAGTCTTGGCTGCACATTAAAATGAGCTGAACTTTAATTCAAATATCAATTGGTGCTTGGGCACCATCTGCAGATACTCTGATGTAATTGATCAGGCAGGACTGCTGCCTTGCCATGAGGGTTTTTTAAGCTTTTCTGTTGAGTTTATTTAGTAGCCAAGGTTAAGAACCATGCCTTAGGGATGGTTCTGTCCCTTTGAGTACAACTGCCCCTAGTTGAATCAGATTACCAGATCATTGACCTGGTAGATTTTTGTCTTATTTGCATCACAGAGTTATTTTCTATCCAGATAGAGTCCAAGTCCCTCTTAATCTAAGGAAAAACATCTCTAATGTTTATAAGATAGGGAAGAGGGTATGTGACTCTAGGATCTGAGAAGTCAAGAACCTACTTTTAAGAAATCCCACAAGTCGGGCAGGGGGACGCCCAAGATGGCTGAATAGGAACAGCTCTAGCCTCCAGCTGCCAGCATGAGTGACACAGAAGACGGGTGATTTCTGCATTTTCAACTGAGGTACCGGGTGCATCTCACAGGGGTGTGTCAGACAGTCAGTGCTGGTCAGTGGGTGCAGCCCAACCAGGGAGAGCTGAAGCAGGGCGAGGCATCACCTCACCTGGGAAGCACAAGGGGGAAGGGAATTCCTTTTCCTAGCCAAGGGAAACTGAGACACACCACACCTGGAAAATCGGGTAACTCCCACCCTAATACTGCACTTTATCAAGGGTCTTAGCAAACAGCACACCAGGAGATTATATCCCATACCTGGCCCAGAGGGCCCCACACCCACGGAGCCTCCCTCATTGCTAGCACAGCAGTCTGAGATCTAACTGCAAGGCAGCAGCAAGGCTGGGGGAGTGGTGCCCACCATTGCTGAGGCTTAAGTAGGTAAACAAAGCTGCCAGGAAGCTCGAACTGGGTGGAGCCCACTGCAGCTCAAGGAGGACTGCCTGCCTCTGTAGACTCTACCTCTGGGGACAGGGCATAGCTAAAGAAACAGCAGCATAAACCTCTGCAGGTGTAAATGTCCCAGTCTGACAGCTTTGAAGAGAGCAGTGGTTCTTCCAGCACAGAGGTTGAGATCTGAGAACGGACAGACTGCCTGCTCAAGTGGGTCCCTGACCCCTGAATACCCTAACTGGGAGACATCCCCCACTAGGTGCAGACTGACACCTCACACCTAACACGGCTGGGTACACCTCTGAGACGAAGCTTCCAGAGCAAGAATCAGACAGCAACACTTGCTGTTCAGCAATATTCTATCTTCTGCAGCCTCCGCTGCTGATACCCAGCCAAACAGCGTCTGGAGTGGACCTCAAGCAAACTCTAGCAGACCTGCAGCTGAGGGTCCTGACTGTTAGAAGGAAAACTAACAAACAGAAAGGACACCCACACCAAAACCCCATCAGTATGTCACCATCATCAAAGACCAAAGGCAGATGAAACCACAAAGATAGGGAAAAGGCAGGGAAGAAAAGCTGGAAATTCAAAAAATCAGAGTGCATCTCCCCCTCCAAAGGAATGCAGCTTATCACCAGCAACGGAACAAAGCTGGACAGAGAATCACTTTGACAAGCTGAGAGAAGAAGGCTTCAGTCGATTAAACTTCTCAGAGCTAAAGGAGGAACTACGTAGCCAGCACAAAGAAACTAAAAACCTTGAAGAAAGAATGGATAAATGGATAACTAGAATAACCAATGTAGAGAAGTCCATAAACGAACTGATACAGATGAAAACCGTGACACAAGAACTACGTGACAAATGCACAAACTTTAGTAACCAACTCAATCACCTGGAAGAAAGAGTATCAGTGATTGAAGATCAAATGAATGAAATGAAGCAAGAAGAGAAGTTTAGAGAAAAAAGAGTAAAAAGAAATGAACAAAGCTTCCAAGAAATATGGGAATATGTGAAAAGACCAAATCTACGTCTGACTGGTGTGCCTGAAAGTGACGGGGACAATGGAACCAAGTTGGAAAACACTCTGCAGGATATTATCTGGGAGAACTTTGCCAACCTAGCAAGGCAGGCCGACATCCAAATTCAGGAAATACAGAGAATGCCACAAAGATACTCCTCAAGAAGAGCAACTCCAAGACACGTAATTGTCAAATTCACCAAAGTTGAAATGAAGGAATAAATGTTAAGGGCAGCCAGAGAGAAAGATAGGGTTACCCACAAAGGGAAGCCCATCAGACTAACAGCAGATCTCTCGGCAGAAACTCTCCAAGCCAGAAGAGAGTAGGGGCCAATATTCAACATTCTTAAAGAAAAGAATTTTCAACCCAGAATTTCATATCCAGCCAAACTAAATTTCATAAGTGAAGGAGAAATATAATTCTTTACAGACAAGCAAATGCTTAGAGATTTTGTCACCACCGGGCCTACCCTACAAGAGATCCTGAAGAAAGCACTAAACATGGAAAGGAACAACTGGTACCAGTCATTGCAAAAACATGCCAAAATGTAAAGACCATCAATGCTAGAATGAAACTGCATCAACTAATGAGCAAAATAACCAGCTAATATCATAATGACAAGATCAAGTTCACACATAACAATATTAACCTTAAATGTAAATGGACTAAATGGTCCAATTAAAAGACACAGACTGGTAAATTGGATAGAGTCAAGACCCATCAGTTTGCTATATTCAGGAGACCCATCTCACAAGCAGAGACACACATAGGCTCAAAATAAAGGGATGGAGGAAGATCTACCAAGCAAATGGAAAACAAAAAAAAAGGCAGGGGTTGCAATCCTAGTCTGTGATAAAACAGACTTTAAACCAACAAAGATAAAAAGAGACAAAGAAGGCCATTACATAACAGTAAAGGGATCAATTCAACAAGAAGAGCTAACTATCCTAAATATATATGCACCCAATACAGGAGCACCCAGATTCATAAAGCAAGTCCTTAGAGACTTACAAAGAGACTTAGACTCCCACACAATAATAATGGGAGACTTTAACACCAGACTGTCAACATTAGACAGATTGAGACTGAAAGTTAACAAGGATATCCAGGAATTGAAATCAACTCTGCACCAAGAGGACCTAATAGACATCTACAGAACTCTCCACCCCAAATCAACAGAATATACATTCTTCTCAGCACCACATCGCACTTATTCCAAAATTGACCACATAGTTGGAAGTAAAGCACTCCTCAGCAAATGTAAAAGGACAGAAATTATAACAAACTGTCTCTCAGACCACAGTGCAATCAAACTAGAACTCAGGACTAAGAAACTCAATCAAAACCGCTCGACTACATGGAAACTGAACAACCTGCTCCTGAATGACTACTGGGTACATAACGAAATGAAGGCAGAAATAAAGATGTTCTATGAAACCAATGAGAACAAAGATACAACATACCAGAATCTCTGGGACACATTTAAAACAGTGTGTAGAGGGAAATTTATAGCACTAAATGCCCAGGAGAGAAAGCAGGAAAGATCTAAAATTGACACCCTAACATCACAATTAAAAGAACTAGAGAAGTAAGAGCAAACACATTCAAAAGCTAGCAGAAGGCAAGAAATAACTAAGATTAGAGCAGAATTGAAGGAGATAGAGTCACAAAAATCCCTCCAAAAAATCAATGAATCCAGGAGCTGGTTTTTTGAAAAGATCAACAAAATTGATAGACCGCTAGCAGACTAATAAAGAAGAAAAGAGAGAAGAATCAAATAGATACAATAAAAAAAGATAAAGGGGATATCACCACCGACCCCATAGAAATACAAACTACCATGAGAGAATCTATAAACATCTCTACACAAATAAACTAGAAAACCTAGAAGAAATGGATAAATTCCTGGACACATACACTCTCCCAAGACTAAACCAGGAGGAAGTTGAATCCCTGAATAGACCAATAGCAGGCTCTGAAATTGAGGCAATAATTAATAGCCTACCCACCAAAAAAAGTCCAGGACCAGATGGATTCACAGCCGAATTCCACCAGAGGTACAAGGAGGGGCTGGTACCATTCCTTCTGAAAGTATTCCAATCAATAGAAAAAGAGGGAATCCTCCCTAACTCATTTTATGAGGCCAACATCATCCTGATACCAAAACCTGGCAGAGACACAACAAAAAAAAAGAGAATTTTAGACCAATATCCCTGATGAACATTGATGCGAAAATCCTAAATAAAATACTGGCAAACTGAATCCAGCAGCACATCAAAAAGCTTATCCACCATGATCAACTGGGCTTCATCCCTGGGATGCAAGGTTGGTTCAACATATGCAAATCAATAAATGTAATCCAGCATATAAACAGAACCAAAGACAAAAATCACTTGATTATCTCAATAGATGCAGAAAAGGCCTTTGACAAAATTCAACAGCCCTTCATGCTAAAAACTCTCAATAAATTTGGTATTGATGGAACGTATCTCAAAATAATAAGAGCTATTTATGACAAACCCACAGTCAATATCATACTGAATGGGCAAAAACTGGAAGCATTCCCTTTGAAAACTGGCACAAGACAGGGATGCCCTCTCTCACCACTCCTATTCAACATAGTGTTGGAAGTTCTGACCAGGGCAGTCAGGCAAGAGAAAGAAACAAAGGGTATTCAATTAGGAAAAGAAGAAGTCAAATTGTCTCTGTTTGCAGATGACATGATTGTATATTTAGAAAACCTCATGATCTCAGCCCAAAATCTCCTTAAGCTGATAAGCAACTTCAGCAAAGTCTCAGGATACAAAATTAATACGCAAAAATCACAAGCATTCTTATACCAATAACAGACAAACAGAGAGCCAAATCATGAATGAACTCCCATTCATAATTGCTTCAAAGAGAATAAAATACCTAGGAATCCAACTTACAAGGGATGTGAAGGACCTCTTCAAGGAGAACTACAAACCACTTCTCAGTGAAATAAAAGAGGACACAAACAAATGGAAGAACATGCCATGCTCATGGATAGGAAGAATCAATATTGTGAAAATGGCCATATTGCCCAAGGTAATTTATAGATTCAGTGCCATCTCCATTAAGCTACCAATGACTTTCTTCACAGAATTGGGAAAAAGTGCTTTAAAGTTCATGTGGAACCAAAAAAGAGCCTGCATTGCCAAGACAATCCTAAGCCAAAAGAGCAAAGCTGGAGGCATCACACCACCTGACTTCAAACTATACTACAAGGCTACAGTAACCAAAACAGCATGGTACCGGTACCAAAACAGAGATATAGACCAATGGAACAGAACAGAACCCTCAGAAATAATACCACACATCTACAGTCATATGATCTTTGACAAACCTGACAAAAACAAGAAATGGGGAAAGGATTCCCTATTTAATAAATGGTGATGGGAAAATTGGCTAGCCCTAAGTAGAAAGCTGAAACTGGATCTTTTCCTTACTCCTTATATGAAAATTAATTCAAGATGGATTAGAGACTTAAATGTTAGACCTAAAACCATAAAAACCCTAGAAGAAAACCTAGGTAATACCATTCAGGACATAGGCATGGGCAAGGACTTCATGTCTAAAACACCAGAAACAACGGCAACAAAAGCCAAAATTGACAAATGGGATCTAATTAAACTAAAGAGCTTCTGCACAGCAAAAGAAACTACCATCAGAGTGAACAGGCAACCTACAGAATGGGAGAAAATTTTTGCAATCTACTCATCTGACAAAGGGTTAATATCCAGAACCTACAAAGAACTGAAACAAATTTACAAGAAAAAAACAACTCCATCGAAAAGTGGGCAAAGGATATGAACAGACACTTCTCAAAAGAAGACATTCATACAGCCAACAGACACATGAAAAAATGCTCATCATCACTTGCCATCAGAGAAATGCAAATCAAAACCACAATGAGATACCATCTCACACCAGTTAGAATGGAGGTCATTAAAAAGTCAGGAAGCAACAGGTGCTGGAGAGGATGTGGAGAAATAGGAACACTTCTACACTGTTGGTGGGACTGTAAACTAGTTCAACCATTGTGGAAAACAATATGGGGATTCCTCAAGGATCTAGAACTCGAAATACCATTTGACCCAGCCATCCCATTACTGGGGATATACCCAAAGGATTATAAATCATGCTGCTATAAAGACACATGCACACATATGTTTATTGCGGCACTATTCACAATAGCAAAGACTTGGAATCAACCCAAATATCCATCAGTGACAGACTGGATTAAGAAAATGTGGCACATATACACCATGGAATACTGTGCAGCCATAAAAAAGGATGAGTTTGTGTCCTTTGTAGGGACATGGATGCAGCTGGAAACCATCATTCTCAGCAAACTACTGCAAGAACAGAAAACCAAACACCGCATGTTCTCACTCATAGGTGGGAATTGAGCAATGAGATCACTTGGACACAGGAAGGGGAACATCACACACCAGGGCCTATTGTGGGGAGGGGTGAGCGGGGAGGGATAGCATTAGGAGATATACCTAATGTAAACGACGAGTTAATGCATGCAGCACACCGACATGGCACATGTATACATATATAACAAACCTGCACGTTGTGCACATGTACCCTAGAAATTAAAGTATAATAATAATAATTTAAAAAAAAAGAAATCCCACAAGTCAAGTAAAGGATTAATAGGTTACTTGCAAATGTAGAACAAACAGGAAAAGAGTTAAACTAAATAAAAAACAAATAAACTGATTATTTGAGAAATAAACTTGTACTATAGTATGGCTAAGCCCCTTCTAAAACCCATAGTCATCCCTCCTTAGGCTAGACTTGGGCCTTTGTCTTTGTAGGAAAGATAAACTTACAATCAGTCTTCCTGGTCTGATGGGGATGTCCATTGAAGCCTTAAATCAGAATGGCAGGTACATTTTATCTCCACCAACAACTTAATATGGATCAGATGTGGCTGCCTGGAGAGGGATTTGGAGCTCAGTCCAGGCTAATTGAAGAATACTAGGGTGGGTTGTTTAGTGATACCTGTCATGGGTACAGAATAGGGAAAGGAGGGGAAGTACCCTCATTTTTCCCTTAGACCCTAAGATTACTATGGGAAGGATGCACATTTCTCAAGAAGAACAAGTAAGCTGCCTAGTCCTGGTCAACTTTTGGAACCTGATTGGAGTTTATCATCACCATCATCATAATCCAATAGTTTCCGTTTACTGAGGTCCAGTTATGTGCCTTGCACTTTACACTTTATTTATTACCTCATTGATTCTTACAACAACTCTATAAAGTAGACATTTTAATCAGAGTCTGGGATCCCACAGGTGCTAGAAAAACTAATTTTCAAATCTGGTCCTACCTGACTCTAAAGTCCTATACTAAAATAATATAGAGCAAAATATGGTCTCAGAACATCTTCCAAAGTGCTAATATTCTTTATCCTGCATCTGCACTGCTAAGGTTTTTGTTCAAATGGTATGAGAGTTAACAAACACCAACTGTCAGGCTTATTGTACACATTCTTTATTTTTTTCAGACAGAGTCTCTCTCTGTCATCCAGGCTAAAGTACAGTGGCGTGATCTCAGCTCACTGTAACCTCTGCCTCCCAGGTTCATGTGATTCTCGTGCCTCAGCCTCCCGAGTAGCTGGGATTACAGGTGCCTGCCACCATACCCAGCTAAGTTTTGTATTTTTAGTAGAAATGGGTTTTTGCCATGTTGGCCAGGCTGGTCTCCAACTCCTGACCTTGAGTGATCCACCTGCCTCAGCATCCTAAAGTGCTGGGATTACAGGCATGAGCCACTGCCCCTGGCCTGTTATTGTACACATTCTTTTTCTCAGCATTTTCCATCCTTTCCTAGTATTTGATCCTGTCCGTGAGTTTAAATAAAAAATTACTTTTAAATAATAGGGATATTTTTCTTATTGCTAATCTTTCTAAAATGTGTTTTCCTTCTCCAGTGCAGTATAATAGAGGGAATGCAATTCATTGCCATAATACAACAGCTAGGGGGTACTGGCACATAATATATAATAAATACTTGAATGAATTAATTAATGTAATTAACATTTTTAAGAGAGAAGTTTTTAATTTTTATGAAGTCCAGTTGATCCATTTTTTCTTTTATGGTTTCTCCTTTTTGTGCTGAATCTAAGAAATCTTGGCCTAATCCAATGTCACGAAGATTTTATTCTATGCTTTCTTCTAGAAGTTGTATTGTATTAGCTCACATTTAGCTCTCTGATTCATTTAATAGGCATTACTTTTTTTAATTAAGATTTTTGTAGACATCAGGGTTTGCTCTATAAGCACACCTTAATCTGCTTTGCAGACACACATGAAGCAGTTGTGATTTTCCTCTCTTGAAACATGGTGTAAAAGTTGTTTTTCCAGACGAAAGTCTCTGACAGCATTCTCACCTTTATCATTGGACTCTTTCTCCTCCCCTCCAAAAATCTCAAGAAACAGAACACTCTAGTCTAGCTAGTGGTGTTATCTGATATTTTTCTGTTTCAGACAAACCCTGTCTAAAAAAATAAAAGAGGTATTGCTCAATATTTTCTGCCCTCCATCCACTTAATCACCTAACAGCCCTGAGCACCACTCTCTAAAGTAATCTCCACATTGTCAACAAAATAATCTTCAACCCAGGGCTCAAGAAACAGACCACTGATAGGAACATGAGGCCTGTGCCGGGGAGCTGCATTTACAAAGGCCAAAGGCCTTCCATTCTGGTTAACCTCTAGTTACTCCTACCTCATGCTGTGAATACCCCCTGAACAAGACCTCACTATTTAGGGATTTTTTTTTTGAGGAGTTGAGGGTAGAGTACGTGATTCAAAGAATCTTGTCCTGTGAATTTGTACAGCCTCTCAGAAGACTTGATTTCATAGCTGGAATGGCAACCAAGGTTTCTGTCCACTTACAATTCCAGTTACATTTTGTTTGTTTTTGAAACAAGGTCTCACAGTCACCCAGGCTGGAATGCAGTGGTGCCATCATGGCTCACTGCAGCCTCTACCTTCTGGGCTCAAGTGATTCTCCCACTTCAGCCTCTCTAGTAGCTGGGACTACAGGGGTGCACCACCACACCCAACTAATTCTTGCACTTTTTGTAGAGACAGGGTTTCCCTATGTTGCCCAGGCTGGTCTTGAACTCAAGCAATCTGCCCATGTTTGCCTCCCAGAGTGCTGGGATTACACGTGTGAGCCACCATGCCTGGCCACTTACTTGCAAATTGTACAATTTTACCCTTCTGACATTCTGGGAAGAACTGAGCAAAAGAAAATGGACTTTGTTAGATCTTCATGGGGTATATGAAAGAATGTTTTGCCTCTCACAGGTGGGCTTGTGTCCTTTACTGTTTCTTTCACACACCCTTGCTCACAGTCACTCTCCTGGAAGAAGGACCTTCCCTTGCCTCTTCAGATCTTACCTACCCATTGGCCAGGACCCAACCCAGGTCTTTTTCTATGAATCTGACTACTCAGGTATTCTCAATGATCTCCCATGTCCCTATCCTAAAAAAGAGCACTAATATACTCAAAGGTCCAGTAGCTAGGAGAGATGCTTTAGTACATAGAAAAAGAAGACACAGTTCATAGCCATCAGGAGCCTAGCGAAGGGGCCAGACACCAAAAGCTTATTATAATAAAGTGTTGGGATAAGAGACATACATCAGAGTCAATGAGAACACAAAGACTTGGCACTTAATACAGAGCAGGCTAGGCCAGAGGGTAGCATAAAGTCAGGGAGTGTTTTATGATGGAGTCAATAGCTTTTGTTGCATTTTGAGATTGACTTAATGTAGAGTAGCAGTGGAGTGGTTCCAGATAAAACTGTCAAAAGCACAGACAGAGCATGGGAAATCCAGAGAATACAGGTGGTTCAGTAAACCATGGCCAGCCCACTGTCAGCTGGTTAATAATTAGGTACTTCTTTTAACCAGTTTTATTTAATTTTGTTTAGAGGAGAAGCTAGATGTTACAACAGTGGATAAAGAAGGCTCTCTGATGGCAATATGCAATTGTTCTTCTCTGTTTTCCCAAGCAATTCAATTCCTTGGTCCCTGACTCAATCAAACAAAATTCTGATATTGGGTGAACCTACTCTTCTTAGAAAGCAGTTTGGTTTTTTTTTTAACTGTTACTTAAGCATGTCACTGGGGGATATCACTTCCCACCCTTAGCAGTTTATTAGAGGATCTCACAAGAAGCCCTGTCTGACAATTCTCTTCTCTATGACTTGCTAGATTTCATGTGTTAGAAAGCCTTAGCGATTGGCTTACCTGAAGGGCCTACCCTTAAGCCAGTTTCAGGAGTGGTGGAAATATGGAACGCAAGACAGAAATGGCAAGAAATGTGGTTGAGTAGGACGTGGGTGGGAAACCAGATTATAAACACCTTTGAATGCCAAATTAAGGAGTTTGGGCTTGCTCCTGGGGACAGGGGAGTCCAAAAGAAGATTAAGCCATTGACACACAAACTGAACCATACAGATGGAGAATTGCTTATCTCAAATTGTTTTAAGCTACAACCCACTATCTTCTACTGAACGATGCATATATTTTCTAAGGACAAAATTACTGCCTAATATTTTCTTGGTGTCCTCTTTTTTTCCTTTTCTTTTTAGAAATAGAGACAGGGTCCTGCTATGTTGCTCAGACTGGTCTCAAACTCCTGAACTCAAGCAACTTTCTCATCTTGGCCTCCCAAAGTGCTGGGATTGCAGGCATGAGTCATCGTTCCCAGCCACTTGGTGTCCTCTTTGATTCCAGGCCCATGTTTGAACAAATAGGAAGTTGTCAAAAATATGTTGATTGGTAGGTTTGAACAGCTACCAAGAGAGGCTGTATAGATGTTCAGAAAGAGATCTTGTGCCTTATATAGAATTAGATCATTAAACAACAGAGAGTAGAGTCTGCATTTTTACCCAGGATCTGAGGATCCTCTTGAATTCCTCCAGCCTATTCTAAATGGCTGTTTCTCTCAATTTGTCTCCCACTAGGAGGCATCATCATTTCCTCTGCCCTCAGGACAAGGAGCTTTTTAAATAAACATACACAACACATATAAAATTATATGCACATTCCCCCAATATAAACAAGCACATCAAGTTTTGACCTTGATTGACTAGAAAAATGTTTCTCGGAGTCTTGGCCAATTGGCTTCAACCTAAAGACAGAGGGTTCTGGAACATACAACTCTGACCTCCAGCTATCCCTGGAGGAGCTGCCTTTTATACTAATGAAAACTACTTTCTGAGAAGCATTTTCATGCATGGTATTAACAGATTGATTTTGTAAGCAGGAATTGGCAAACCTGATAGAACCCTATGGTAGAGAAAGAGCATTTGGACAATGTTGGATTGCCTTCCTGTTAAATTTTATGCAACCTTGGGTCCCTAGGGAGTTTCCCGAGAAAGTTGGTTCAGAGTGTGCTGGCTCTTGTGTCCCAGCCTGCTGTTTATTTCACAGTGGCTGCAGTAGAGCAGCATTTATGCTTATGTTAGCAACTTAAAGCTTCTTGGAAAACTTGGAAAGTAATGCTCCAGCAAATAGCCCAAGTATGCTCTAAGCATGTTTTTCTCAAGGCCTGGGTTTTCCATATTACCTCTGCCAGGAGTGACAGGAAAATCCAAGAAAAGCTATTTAATTTGATCATCATGGTTGATATACTTGTACATTGAGAATCTCAAGCTGTCCTGGGAAAGATTTGTCAATCAGTTCAGCAGAACTTCTCAAAACTTGTTACATCAGATGAGTTCAGGTTATTTCTGTGTCACAAAAGGGTATAGCCAAGGCCAAGAACATGGTCAGTCCCACTCACGTACAATTCTGTCAAAACAAAACCTTGGGCTGGCCTCCCACTTAAGCCTTTTTAAGAATAATTTGCTTTGACAGGCAACTGGTGCCAAGGCCAAAATTAGAAGCTCCTATATGTGTGGGAGGCAGAGACCGAGAAATGTTTTAGGAGGAAATTCAGCTTTTCCTCTTTTGGCCTTTGCTAAAGTCCCTCCAAGGTTTTCAAAGGGAAAGCCAACACCATTCCTTCAGCAAACATGTGCTGAGCTTGAAATCTTGACAGGGCTGAGGACTGTCACAGTCTTGGAGTACAGCTTTGTCCATCACACCTGCTGCAAACGGGCTTGCACTCCAGCTAAGAAGCACAGGCAAGATCAATTCCTTCAGCTTTCCGTGTAGCACATTCATGAGAATAGATAATAAAAATAAAGGAAATACTACTTTTGAGAAGGAAATAAACATGAAAACAAGACAAAGACACCAACCCTGATTTCTAAGAGCTTCTATTATAGCGGAAGAGTCACATATGTATATAATAAGATAAATTACCATAACATAGATAATTGCCACCCTTATAGGTATTTTGTAAATTACTATGAGGATGCAGAAGAAAGAGTTATTGAGAGGAGCTTAACTCTTTTCCTACAAAGATTTTGTAATACAAATGATGGAGAAAGCCTGGTGGAATCACCTACCAGGAAGATAGAGGCCTTAGCTTCTGGCAGATCTTATTCATTTACTCTACAAATATTTACTGAACATCTATCATGTGTTGTTAGGCTATTGGAATCCATCAATGAATCAAAGAGAAGATCCCCATTCTGATATTCTAGGAAAAAAACTAAAGCTAAAACAAAATTGGCAATGACCAATTAAAGCATTTCTTCTTTGATAACAGGTAGAAATTAATTGGTTTTTGGTTGATGGGGATACTAAAAGCTGTAGAACATACCTGTTGATCCTGAAATCTCACTAAATGACCATGTCAAGCAGTATGCTAGAATAATGACCCACCCCAATATCTACATACTGAAGACCACCATGCCACTTCAAGCTACCAATGAGATGTCTCTGAACATACAGTTGGGAAGAGATGCATATAATAAAATAACCACAGAAACACAAAGCCCTGAATCTTAGAACCAAAGCAACATTCAGTAGGTAAGGTGTCAGTATTGATAAGAAATACAGTGTTGCTGGCTGGCTTTCAAAAGAGAGGAAGAAGGTCACAACCCATTGAGTGTGGGCAACCTTTAGAAGCTGAAAAATACAGCGAAGCAGATTCTAACCTAAAGCCTCCACAAGGAATGCCATCCTGGCAACACCTTGATTTGAGCAAGTGAGATCTATGTTGGACTTCCAAACTATAGAACTGTAAGATAATACATTTAGGTTGTTTCAAGCCACTACATTTGTTACAGCAGCAATAGGAAACTAATACACAAGTGCTCCTCCACATTTCCTAGCCTCCATACCATGTAGGTGGGGCCATGAGACTTCATGGAATGTGGGTAGACATGATGTGTAGCCCATCCAGGCCTGGCTTCTGAACCTTCTTGTGCAACCTCCTCATAATCTCTCTCTCTGCTGGTTGGAGAACCAAATGCAGGAACTCATTGGAGGATTTCAAGTAGGCTCTAGTGAATGGCAGAACCACTGGACACAAGCAGCCTGGGATCCTAAGTTACCATTTAGAGATCTTTCCATGTCAGCATGTAGAGAAAGACCCAGTTCATTTTTTAGCAACTGGAAGATGATCCATTTTATGGAAGCACCATGAAGTATTCAACAAATTCCTAGTGATAGATTGTAGCCATTTGTTACTATAAACAACAGTGTGGTTATATCTAGCTAGCTAGCTAGTTATCATCTATTTATATCTGTTATCTGTATAACGATTTCTTTGCATACTTACAAGTCCATTCTTACAAGCGGGATTTCTGGCTAAAGGGTACTTGTATTTCTAAGGCTTTGTACCAGCTGTCCCTCCAGCCTGGACTGTTCTTTTTTTAGATCTTCACAAAGCTAGCTGCTTCCTATCATTCAGGATTCAACTTAAGTAGTACTTGATACCATATCACCTGCTTTATTTTTACCATAGAACTCATCACCACCCAATCTTTTATCTTTTGATTTACTAGTTTATTTTTCCCTCTCTCCACTAGAATGTAAGCTCCTCTCGAGAGCTCCATAAATATAATTGTTGAAAACATGAGTAAATGATGAATGAATTAATGAATGAATAAATGAGTGAGTGTTACATGTAGAAATTAAAACAAGGCAGCAAAATATTAACTGAGGCTATAGATGTTTTATTCTTTATGCTTATCTAAATTTTTCAAATTTCTTGACATAAAAATATATGCTTTTGTAATCAGAAAAAGATCTGAAAAAAAACCTGTATTTTTAAAGCATGGCTGAACCCACACAACAGTTGGGAGAACATAGTGAAAAATATCAAGAACCAAACTTAAATATAGTTTTGGAGAGAAGGAATAATGCAGAATATTGTTTACAGGGTATGCCTGGTTTTTATTTATGTTTTTGGATGGAGATGGTCTCATTTTGGCTGTTTAGTGTTTTCTATATTTAGTGTTTGGTTATTTAGTGTTTAGTGTTTTAGAATTTATTATAGATCAAGTATATATAGTAATTAATAGCTACATAATGTTTTTGCTATTTAAATTGCAAATATGCTTAATTTAAAGAAATCTGTTAAAAAAGATAGGAAAGTTATTAGGATAAACCAACAAAGCTGAAGTAAAAATGTTTATACAATCTATCTTTTTACATTTTTTGCCTTAATTTTCACCTTAGAATGACCTTCTGTTGGAAACTGGTTGCTCTTTATTTTGATTTAGACTCATTTCTTTCTCTTTTTTTCTTAATTTTAGAGACAGGGTCACTCTCTGTCCCCCAGGCTGGAGTGCAGTGGTGCCATCATAGCTCACTGCATCATCAACGTCCTGGGCTCAAGCAATCCTTCCACCTCAGCCTCTCTAGTAGGTGGGACTACAGGAGTGCATCACCATGCCCAGCTAAGTTTTTCAATTTTGTAGAGATAGACTCTCACTTTGTTGCCCAGGTTTGTCTTGAACTCCTAGCCTCAAGCAGTTCTCCCATCTGGGCTTCCCAAAGTGTTGGGATACAAGCATGAGCCACTTCATGGGACCTGAGACTCATTTCTTGTGTCTGATGAGGCCAGTTCCTCCTCCAAGGTGACATGCCACAATCAAGGCACTGTAGCCCAAGAGTAAATGTTGCTTCACATTGGAACTGGACAGCTGGCTTGTGGTTTCATAGATTTCATAAGCATGTTTCAGGCACCAAGGTATCTGTTGCAACTCCAGATGCTAAAGCCAGCAAGGAAGCCAGTTCCATAATGATCAGCTGGAAAGTCAGAATTTGAACTCTGGGCCTGATAAACTCCCTGTGTCAGCTTTAGGAGATGAAATACAAATTGCTTGGGAAATCTAAGTAGCACATTTTTTTCCCCCAATATACGTGCCATGGCAGTACAAATTTAACTGAGATAAACTGATGGTCTGGATAGGTTAAAGGAGATAATCACATGAGGTCAATAGCCGGGCTGAAGTAACTCTTGAATTTACCTGCTGTTGCTAAGCCTTGACTGCTGTTATGAAGCAAGTAAGCCTCTGGGATATTTCCAACTATTTAAGAAATCTATGGGGTGATGCTATGGACTGAACATTTATGTCCTCCCAAAATTCATATGCTGAAGCTTTAACCCCCCAGTGTGACTGTATTTGGAGATAGAGCCTTTACAAAAGCAATTACGGTTAAAGGAAGTGATATGGTTTGACTCTGTGTCCCCACCTCAAATCTCACCTTGAATTGTAGTAATCCCCATGTGTCAAGGGTGGGACCAGGTGGAGATAACTTAATCATGGGGGCAGTTTCCCCCATGCTGTTCTCATGATAGTGAGTGAGTTCTCACAGGATCTGATGGTTTTATTAGCTTTGCTCAGCTCTCATTCTCTCACCTGCCACCATGTGAAGAAGATGCCTGCCTCCCCCTCACCTTCTGCCATGATTGTAAGTTTCCTGAGGCCTTTCTAGCCATATGGAACGGTGAGTCAATTAAACCTCTTTCCTTTATAAATTACCTGGTCTTGGGTATTTATTCATAGCAGCGTGAGAATGAACTAATACATCCATAAGGGTAGGGTCCTGATCTGACACAATTAGTGTCCTTAGAAGAAGAGGAAGAGAGACAGGAGGGTGCTCTTGCTTTCTCTCTATGTGTCTCTGTCTGTCTGTCTGTCTCTTTCTCTCTGCTCACCCACACCGAGGAAAAGCCACATGAACACACATGGAGAAGGTGGTCATCCACAGACCAGGGAGAGGACGCTCACCAGAACCTGACCTGGCACCCTGATCTCAGACTTCCAGCCTCTAGAACTGTATAAAAATAAATTTGTTTCTTAAGCCACCCAGCATGTGATATATTCTTTTATGGCAGTCCAAGGACACTAAGACAGATAGGGATAGAAAGATGTCTGTAGGGAGAGAAGTCCCACAGTAAAGGTTAAAAAGAAAAGTACCCATTCTAGTAAAGCACATGTGGAGGCATCTTAGCCAGGGTCACCCTTTTTAAGCACAGGTCAGATTATATCACTCCTTAGTATAGAAACCTTCCAAGATTCCTTGGACCTTACAGGACAAAGTTGAAACTTTTTGCATGGCTTAGCCCTCCCAGCTCTACTACAGCCTACATTTGAGGGCTCTGCTTCAGCCATCATCATCTTGCCCTAGTTGTGGCATGTCACCTTGGAGTAGAAGCTGGCCTCAAAGGACTCAAGAAATGACCCTGGATCAAAGTAAGAATCAACCAATCAGCGTTTCCAACAGAAGGTCCCTCTAAGGTGGCTTCAGCTTCTCTGCCTCAGAAGTTGGACACAGCCAGTGATAGCAGTCTATTCACGGGGCCTTCCCTTCTGTCTTCTCATTGGTCTCACATTGATCCTCTCACGTTGCTCACCATATCCCCCCTGACTGAAACATTTCTTCTGCTGATCTTTCAAGGCCACCCGACTTCCTCTGTGAAACATACACTGATGCCCATTTCCTCCATTGCTATTCTACTGTTTTTAAGATGCGCATCTGCTCACATCCTATTTTCTGTAGCAAACATTGTTGGTGTTCTGCCCAGATCCTCTTGGATTCTTTGTACCATTCCTGTGCACCTCTCCTCATATGAATCTGGGCTTCTGCTTCCAACTGTCTGCCCTTGCTATTCTCTTCAAAAGACTACTCTCGGGCTGCCCAGAGCAGAGAGCTGAAATATAATATGCCCGGGCATCCTTGGCCCAGGACTAGTGCAGAAGTATGAAAGTCCAGTTCCCTGCCCCAAATCAGGACAGACTCTGAGATGCAACTTCCACCCCAGAGTTCCCCCTGTGGAATAAAGCTGCAGCTGCTGTCTGTGGGATTGTGCTTGGCTTCCTCCCCTTCCCTGGCCTGCTTTCCTTATTCCCTTATTGGGTTCTGCTGGGAGCCCTTCCTAATTAGTGAGTTGCACATGAATGTTGGTCTCAGGGTCTATCTCTGGGAAACTTGACCTAAGACACAATTTCTAAAATTGGAGTTCATCTTCTTATCAATAGCATATTAAATTTGGTAAATAAGATAATAGCATTCTTAATTGAGTTCTCTTTTTACTATATACTAGCTGCAAACATAGCATTTTTCACATGAAGATAGTTTACTGCAAATGCATGGGTCTCTTTCATTTGGCTCTGAGATCTTAAGGCTGTGATTAGCATTCCTTTATCCTTTTATCTTGATTTTCAAGAATTTATCTGTAAATGTGTGTTTAATGAACACATTAAGCACAGCAGAAAGAAGGAACATGACTTTTCTCCCCCATACTGAAACAGAGGCTGTACCATACAGTTTCTTTCTATCTTAAGATGTAATTATTTTAGGCCAGGCACGGTGGATCACACCTGTAATCCCAGCACTTTGGGAGTCCGAGGCAGGTGGATCATGAAGTCAGGAGTTTGAGACCAGCCTGGCCAACATGGTGAAACCCTGTCTCTACTGAAGATACAAAAAATTAGCTGGGTGAGGTGGCACGTGCCTGTAATCCCAGCTACTTGGGAGGCTAAAGTAGGAGAATCACTTGAACCTGGGAGGCGGAGGTTGCAGTGAGCCAAGATCATGCCATTGTACTCCAGCCTGGGCAATAGGACGAGACTCTGTCTCAAAAAAAAAAAAAAAAAAAAAAAAAAAATTGCTTTATGAACTGACCTAGCCATGTGAAGGGAGCAAAGAGCAAAAGCTATTCCAAAGTGAAACTCTGTTGTGTGTGCATGCGTTTTAGAGTTGAATAGAAAAAGTACTCCATCAATAATATAAATAAATAATGTTTCAATCTATGAGACTGTTATCACATCACTGAAAATAACTCATAGGATTTTCATCCAATTTGAAGAATAAGTTTGGAGACAGGCAGCCTTTTCCCAGAGCAAGTGAAACTAAGGGCCAGCAAGAGACCTATGTGTCCACCAGCCAGGAAGATGTGCCTTGGACAATGGTTTAACATATGAGCCTGCATAGACGGAGAAGGGACAGATGATCTGGATTGCAGGTATTTGTGTTCAAACTGCTCTTCACTTCAGCAGTTTTTATATGGTGTCCTCTCTATAGCGTAAGAACATCAGATATCTATCCACTTAACAGTGGTTAGTTTCCTGAGAAATACTGGAGAGATCCATCTGCTTATGGATAAAAACTAAAATAACTATCATTTATTGAGTGCTTACTATGTGCCAGGCACTGTGCTTAGCACTTCATATGCATGATTTCATTTACACTTCACAATCCCACTATGAGGCAGATACTACTATTATCCTCATCATACAAATAAGAAAACTGGAGCTTAGAGGGTTTGAGTTTCCCAAAGTTAGCAGGCAAAGGGGCAGTATTTAAAATCTAGGACTGCTTGACTCCATAGTTCCTCCCTAACCTGAAAGAACCTATCTATGCTGTTGAGTAGTTTTTATCATTTTTAAAAATGAGAGAAAGAGAGGATGGGAGGAAGGGAGAAAATCAAATTATTTGAAGGTACCTTGCATTTTTGTCTTGTTACAGACCATGTACAATCCAAGCCTGCCACACAAGTCGTTACCCTACATAAGAGTCCATGCCTGCTTGTCCAGAGTTTGGGAAAAGCCAGAGCACAGCCTAGAATAAATGCAATAATGTATCACATGTATTCTTTTCCCTCTTATTTACATTTCTTCTGACAGAGCCCTGTGCTGCTTATAGGACAAAGATGAGCTCCAATTCTTAAGTCTCATTATGTGTAACTTAGTAAAAATGTGAAGTTAGAAGCAAAAAACCACATTATAAGTGCATAATGACTGCAACTCTTTAAAGACATGAATATTTGGTGGAAGGAGGAAGAGAAGGAAATAAGCAAAAATGAAAATGGTCCTATTAGAAAAATGGCATTATGAGTGATTTTTGCCGCAATTTTTCAAACTTTCTGTGATCCTGCATGATTAGTCCATTCACTGAGTTGGTTGTGTAGTGATTGCCTACTGTGTGTAATGCTCTGTATTCGGCAGTAGGGAAGCATCAGAGAACAATGCAATCCCTGCCTACTGGAAGCTCATCATCTAGTGGAGCTCATCATCTAGCAATTCAACAATAAGATCCATTAAAGTGTGACGAGTGCTATTGAAAACGAAGTTCATTGTGCCATAGGAGCACATACCATGGATAATTAGCCTACTGAAGGAAGGGGGAGAAGTCTTCCTGTATGAAGTACAAGAAAAATGATACCTGAAGGCCAGCTAGGGTGTGGGGAAGGTGAGGATCATCCTAAATTAAAGCAGCAGCACATTGGTATGAAAGCCTAGAGGCAAGAACTTGATGAGTTGCAAAGACTGAAGAAAGCACAGAGCACATTGTTAGGAAATGACAGGGGCAAGACTAGAGAGGCACAGAGAGCTGAAGCTGTTAGAGGCCAGGTGAGCGAAGGTGCTGAGCAGAGCTCTATCCCAAGGCAATGGGGAGCTGCAGAAGGGCTCTAAGGGCAGAGTGATCTGATCATTCTTGGATGAATGACTTGATCATTTTTGGATTGTAAAAGGGTATCAGCCCTTTGAGAAGAACAGGGAAGTTTTGATGTAGCTATCTTAGGAGAAAGACCCAGTTTGTGAACCAATGGTGGATTGGCCCATGTTTTCCAAACTCAACTGGTTGCTGAAGGTCATCATCTAGCAATTCAACAATAAGGTCCATTAAAGTGTGACAAGTACTATTGAAACGGACACTGAAGGTCCAATTGAGTTTGGAAAACATGTTTAATTAAAGGTTCAACTGAACCATCTATTAGACAAGCTTGTCCAATCCGTGGCCCATGGGCCACATGTCACCCAAGATGGCTTTGAATGCAACCCAACGCAAATTTGTAAACTTTCCTAAAACATTATGAGATTTTTTTGTAATTTTTTTTTTAGCTTATTAGCTATCATTAGTGTTAGTATATTTTGTTTGTGGCCCAAGACAGTTCTTCTTCTTCCAATGTGGTCTAGGGAAACGAAAAGATTGGACAGCCCTGTGCTAGAATCCCAGTAAAGAACCAAATATATCAACCACTGCCTCCAAGAAGCTGGAGTTTGGAAATGTCTGAGTGAAAAGGGATCAATGTGGGGTCACTCTGATCAGAGCAATTGCTGGTTCTGAGGTGCTTTCAGATCTCTGTCCCACCTGAATCCACATCACCATCTCTTTTTTTTTGTTTGTTTGTTTCTTTAAGTGAGAGAGATAGTGGGCTGAGCACGGTGGCTCATGCCTGCAATCCCAGTACTTTGGGAGGCCGAGGCGGGAAAATCGCTTGAGCCCAGGAGTTTGAGACCAGCCTGGGCAACATAATGAGCCCTCTTCTCTACCAAAAAAAAAAAAAAAAAAAAAAAAAGCCAGGCATGGTGGTGCATGCCTGTAGTCCCAACTACTCAAGTGGCTGAAGTAGAAGGATCACTTGAGCCCAAAAGGTCTAGGCTGCAGTGAGCCATGATTGCACCACTGCACTCCAGCTCAGGAGACAGAGCCAGACTCCATCTCAAAAGAGAGAGGGGCAGAGGGAAGGAGGGAGGGGGAGAGGGAGAGGGAGAAACTGCCAAGGAGACTTAAAATCTGAGCCTGTGAAAGACTTGAGAGAGGTATCTCCTGGTTCCAGGCAGTAAGACATTGTGACTGCAGTTTTTTACCACCGGAGGACATTGCTGCTCTCAGTCTTGCCTTTCCAAAAGCCAATGACAAGAAAAGAGTTTTAGGGAACTGGCGATAAAGCATAGGTCTCTGCTCTCTAATTTACTTAGATGATGCCACAGAGGCCTATAGTAGGATGAGGATAAGAGAATGTGAAAGGAGAAAATATGGAGGAATAAATATGTCACTCTCTTTTCCAAACTCACAATGACAGACAAAGGTCTAACAGACAAGAATTTATTAGCCTGCAAAATGTGAATTCTGCAGCGTCTTAGTCAGTTTGTGCAGCTCTAACAAATGCACCGTAGACTAGGTGGCTTATAAACAGCAGAAACTTATTTCCTACAGTTCTGAAGGCTGAAAAGTCTGAGATCAGGGTGCCAGCATGGTCATGGTCAGGTTCTGGCAAGGGTTCTCTTCCAGGTTGCACACTTTCCATCTTTTCATTGTATCCTCTCCTGTTGGGAGGAGAGTAAGAGAGTCTCTGGGGTCTCTTTTATAAGGTACTAATCCCATTCATGAGGGCTCTACCCTCATGAGCTAGTCACTTCCCAAAGACCCCTCCTCCTAATACCATAATATTGGGAATTAGGATTTCAACATATGAATTTTGGGGGACATGAACATTCAGTCCATTGCATCAAGATGTGAGTCATCTATGTTATTCTCCGTAGTACCCACATCATCTAGCACAGTGCTTAGTCCAGAGAAGATGCTCAAAATAATTGTATAATGAGTGATTGAATGGTGTCCCTAGGTGGGGGACAGATCTGCTCATCTCAGGGCACCTGCCTCCTTCTGCCCTATGCCTTACACTCATGGAAGGCTGCTTTTTTCCCCTCTAAATATCCATGGGGATTTGCATGTTGAAAAAAAAATCAGATTCTTGGCTGGAAGAGAATTTCTTAGCCTGGTGACATTAAAACCAATAAGAGAAGAATGTTGAGCCAAGGCAGAAGACAGTGGATTCAGTGTACAGACTCTGGGTCCAGTCAGGCTGGCAGGAAACCTGAGAACTTCAAGGTTCCAGGTCTGTCTGAAATGCCTGTTGCTATGGACTGAATTGTGTCCCACCACCAAATTCAGATGTAGGAGCTCTAACTCCAGTGCTCATTGTGATGGTATGGGAGGTAATTAAGTTTAGATGAGGTCACGAGGGTAGGTCTTCATGATGGGTTGGGATTAGTGCACTGGTAAGAAAAGGAAGAGACACCAGAGCTCATGCACTCTCTCCTCCCCACCCCAACCTCTCTCTCTCCATCATGGGAGGACACAGCAAGAAGGCAGCCATATGCAAGCAAGAAAGAGAGACCTCATCAGAACCTGATCATACTGGGACCCCAGTCTTGTACTTTCAGCCTCCAGAACTATGGGGAAAACATTTCTATTAAGCCATCCAGTATGTGATATTTTATTATGACAGCCAGAGCTGACTAATACACCCATAAATCAGCTGTTAAGGAGTTTGCCCAAGGGTCATTCTCACTTGTCCAAACTGGTTTTGGTGGTGAGCTGCTAATGTCACTCTGGTGGTGTGATGCCTGCTACCAGAAAGCTGCCATTAGAAATTCTCCCTGCATGAAAGTACAGCCCTTTCCAGCTGAATGAGCCTTGACAAACAAATTAGATGATTCATCCTATGCCTGAAGGCTGTTTGGCTTTGTTGGAATCCTTAGCATACCACTACTGAAGGATTTTTTAAAACATTATTTTGTTTTAAATAGAATCTATGTCAAGCATTAATTGTTATCTATGCATTGATGCTGGAAAAATTTATCATCTTCTCTGTCTGTAATGAATTTTTTAAAATTAACTTTATTTTTTATTTTAAACTAATGTTGAGCACTAAAATGGTAAGCCTTCCTCTGATCTTCTAAAATAGGAAAAAGAAAGTAAATGAATAACAGCCACATACTAAGTTTTTGAATTGCAAGTGAGCCAATAAATACTTAGATTTTGTAAGCATTATTGTACCCTCAGAATCATAGATAATGCGTGGGATCTTCAGTAGATAACAGCCCCTGCTGCTTTTGAGGATAATACATGGGAAGAAGTTCGCACATTTATGGTTTAAATGTGCCCCCCGCAAAAGCCATGCGTTGGTAACTTAATCTCCATTGCAACTGTGTTGAGAGGTGAGGTCTAGTGAGAGGTGATTAGGCCATGAGGGCTCCACCCTCATGAATTGATTAATACAAACCCACAAGATTGGGTTCATTCTAAAGGGGTGAGTTTGGTCCCTGGTCAGCCCCCTGTACCCTTCCACTATGAGATGACTTAGCAAGAAGGCCCTTGCTAAATGCTAGCCTTTCCATCTTGGACTTCCTAGCCTCCAGAACCATAAGCCAATACATTTCTAATCTTTATACATTACCTCAGTCTCAGGTATTCTTTTATGAAAGCACAAGACAGACTAAGGCAGGATGGTTTGCATATGTCAACTTGATTAACCTGGAAGTATATTTCCCAGAGTCCCCCTCCCTATATGGTTCTGGATTGGAGTTGTCAAAAAAGAAATGTGCATGAGATTTGAAAGACTAAAGCAGCATGATTACCTCTGAAAGTCATTGTGATTAGACATGATGACAGATGCAGAGGTGTTGGCAGGTTCCAGTTTGTCCTTGCTGTCATCTGCTCTACATTCTACCTATGTTCCAACTGTTGACCCCACTGATCAACAGTGGTCTGAGGGTCCAGGCCTATCACCATATGTTGGCAGTGGCGGCAGTTTCTCACGGGCTTCCCATGAGCTTGCCATCGCAGTTTCATTTCTGCAGTGGGACATGCATGACTGTTACTTACTCTTGCTCTGATCTTTCAACTCTCCAGTGGCACTTTCACTTTCTCGGCTTCTTCCATAATTATGTAAGGTCTAAATTTCATAATAAATCCCTTGTTTCATAACTGACAGTGGTTCTTCTTTCCTGTTGGAATCCCAAGATACCCTGTGGGAGGGAACTATTGTTAATTACTGGAGGATTCCTGCTTGGAGAAGCATTACAGTTTGGACTCAGAGATACTGGGTATCCACCTCAGTTCTCCCACAAGCTATCTAACCTCTCAAGCCCTATTTTTTTATTTTATTTTATTTTATTTTTGAGATAGGATTTGAAGTGCAGTGATGTGATCTCGGCTCACTGCAACCTCCACCTCCTGGGCTCAAGTGATCCTCCCACATCAGGCCTCCTGAGTAGCTGGGACTACAGGTGTATACCACCACCCCTAGCTAGGTTTTGTAATTTTTGTAGAGATGGGGGTTTCACCATGTTGGACAGCCTGGTCTTGGAACTCCTGGGCTCAAGCAATCTACCCACCTTGGCCTCTCAAAGTGCTAAGATTACAGGTGCGAGCCACTGCACCTGGCCCCCATTTTATTTTCTTATAACCAATAACATATATATATATACACACACACACACACATACACATATATATATATAATAACATATAAAATATATTAACATATAACAAATAGCCAATAACATGAGCTACCTTATATTAGAGAGTCTTTGTGAGGTTTAGATGACATGTTGCATGTAAAGCACTTAGTCTAGCAAATAGTAAATGCTCAGTAAATGTTAATTTTTTTTTTTCACTGACAATTCGTGCTCCAAAATTGTTAGTTACTATTAAAGGAGCTTAATGCCTGAAGGGGAACGAGGTACTAGAGCCTAAAATATATGAAGAAAAGCAAACCGTTGACATAGGTGTTTTAAGGTTTGGGGAGAGCTGAGGTTGGCAAGACAAGCAGGAATCAGCAATAGGTGGAGCACAACAGGGAGGCAAGATGGAGGAATAGTGCAGCTCCGGAGAGAAGCTGTAAATGTCAAGTACCCAAGCACCAGGGGAACAGAGACATAAAACTGCAGGTTCAGAATGGGCATCACTCACTGTCTGCTGCGGGTCCCTCCTGCTAAGTCAAGCCAGGTCTCCCTGGATCACTGGCTGCTATGTAGGATTTAGCATAGGGGGATTTCTGGATCACTCTGCTGGTTCACAGCTCTTACTCTGCTTCAAGTATTGAAGATGTTTTTGGTGGCGCTAAACGAAATGCAGAATGGCCAGCACCCACTTGGTCCTCTCTCAGAGTGTCACAGCAGCCATAATGGGGGAAGGAGGAGTTATGTCATACAGAACCTCACACCTCAACCCTAGTAAAAAGAGCAGAGATTCAGGGTGAATGTGCATGTGTGTTGGGGGAGTGGTGAAGCGGACAGGTATAATGAGTGATAATAGCTAGGTAGACACCCTGTTCATAACCTCTACCTCTTCAAAGAGATCCAAGAAACTATGTTTGAGTTGGAATCATGCCTATGTTGGAGAAGGAAAAAGCCCACACTTCCTTCTTCCTGAACTAACTGCATTAGGATCATGTGCCACTAAGGCATCACCCATGGGCAATGAAAAGGCTTTAAACAAATGGAAAAAAATCTGGATATCACATGGAATGAGAAAACATGATTAGAGAGAAGTGTAGATGTGTGACTTTACAGACGGCTCTGGACGTACCTAATAGCTATCTTTGGCTGTCTGAAATCCTTCATGGGAAGAAAGGTTGGAGATCAATGAATGGAAATTAAGAGAAGGTAGGTTTGTCTCAGTGTATCTCTGTCATTGAGGACTTCCAAGCAGAAGCCAGATGAAGAAGAGGAAGAGAGTGATGAGGAGGAGAAAAGGAAGAAGAAGAAAGAGGAGGAGGAAAAGGAAGAAAGAGGAAGAGGAGGAGGTCAGCATTCATTGTGCACTTCCTATGTACCAGGCATTGTTTTAAATAAGCTACATATATTATCTTATTAAAATCCTACAGTATCACAACCCAGCTTCAGGGGAAGCCCAGGCCAGCCTAGTTACGCCCACTGTGGGTTGTGTCCTATCTTTCACTTGCTGTTGGGAGGATTGGTGTGCTCTTGCAGCCCCTTTATTCTACTCACCTATGCAGGTTTTTAAAACTTCAGCTCTAAAAATGGACAGAATTTTCCTTGATCATATTGGCAGTACCCATCTGTTTTCTTGTGCAAACTGTGATATAATCCTGACCAATGGCTCAGAACTCAATTCTTCTCTACTAGGTGCACAGGCACCACTAGCAGGGCATTTCTTTGTTACAAAGTAGTTAACCTATAGTATGGTGAAGTTCAAGATCAGATCATGCTCACTGGCTGCCACATAGTTCAAGATGTGAGCTACAAAAACTGCAACAGCCAACTGGGATGGATCTGTGAGTTTGCCACTGAAGACAGCCAGCATTATAAGGAAGGCTGTGTGATCCTGAAATGTGCTCTAGTTTGAGAGAATGAGGGCTTTGAGGAACATGTACCATTCAATAACTCTTGGAAGAAAATGAGCTCAATCCATCTTTTCCCAGGTTTCCTTCACTGAAAACAAAAATCTGCTTACACACACTGCCAGCTTAGCATCAAGAGTCAGGTTCATAAACTGTGGAACAAGAGGTTGTGAGAATCTAAGATGGAACCTTTCTTTCTTTTTAAAAAAAATTTTTTTTTAATTTTCCTTATAATGGCAGAGTGTGGAAAGAATATTATGTAGATGCCATTAATTTTTCCCTATGTTTACATCTTAAGGCAGAAGAGTCTGTCTGCAACTATGCGATGGGCTGTGTAAAGAAAAAAATCTGGGCTATTAAAGTGGAAAAGTATGTTTTATATAAAATTTGAAAGGAAATATGTCAAGAGCATGGGTTTTTAACTTGAGCTTCATTTTAAACTTCTTTTTTAAAAACCCAATTATTTTACCTGACTTGCTAGCTTCAGAGAAGAGATCCAAATCTGGGCCCAGCACTAAGGACTCAGTTTTAGAGTGACCTGTGCTGGCCAAGTTGCCATATTCTTGTTGGAGATGAACCATAGCATTTTCCTTGCCAGTCTTGACCCAAAGGTGCCACCATTCCAGTTATTTATCACCATATAATTGGTGTTGATTGCAAACTTTTTCTGAAATGGGGCAAAATTGCTTGGTTGTCTTTTTCTTTGTAACAAGCATAGTAATATAAATAAAGTAATAGTTGGGAAAAAATCTTACAATATCCTTATAAAGTATTGAGGCACAGAGAAGTTAAATAAACTGCCCATATTTACAGGATTTGGGATGATGGAGCTGAGACTTAAACCCAGGAAAGTCTGTTTCCAGATGCTATGCTCCAAACTACTACGTTCTTTGATTTATAATGCAAGGAGATTCCTGTATCCAGCAGGAGTTCAGGTGTTATTATTTCTGAGCTTTCCTCCAACTCAGACCACTAAGCTCTTTCCAGGGCTAAGATGGTTGGTGTCCAGTACCATTCAACAGTTATGGAACACTGACCATTCACCAGGCTCTGGGGTGGGCGCTAGGGGCATTCAGATGAATAAGACAAGACAGTCCTGTAATAGACAAAGGTGCAGGGAACTTCCGTGGTCCACAAAGACAGAATCACAGTCTTTCCTCTGAGAGTTGGCAAGCTTGTAAAGAAGGCAGTATTTGCTTTTGAAACACCCTGCTCTCACCTTAGCTCCTTTTGTCACCACACTCTCCTTTCTAGTGTCAACCAGCAAACCCACAAACATCCCACTGTTGAGTGAGGGTTCCTGACCGTGTGTGGCACTAAGAAGGCTGAGCAGCAGAGTGAGCGTGTGTATAACGAGGCAAACTTGTTTTCGAGGTTCAGCTCAGCCACTGCTGGGTAGAATAAATCATGTGTTTAAGGTGAAGCAGCCAGAGATATTAGCCCCCCTCCCATACCTGCCAGTTATGACTCATTCTCCCCGCTTCACCTAAAGCTATCAGATCTGGACAGGAAAATAAAGAGGTATTGTGTAATCTGTGTAATCATTTTGAATTCTGTAAACATGGGCAGTACATTTAACTTCTCTGTGCCTCAGTACTTTATGGGGCTGTTGTAAGATTTTTTTTCCCTACTATTACTTTATTTATATTACTATGTTTGTTACATGGAAAAGGATGACCAAGCAGTTCTGTCCCATTTTAGAAAAATATATAGGTACACACACACACACACACATATATATATACACACACACACACACATACACACACACACACACATGTATGTATGATTGTCCTATAACTAAAGATATTTATTGAGCCCTTGCTATATGCCAGGCAATGGGTATATAGGTAAAGCAGCATTCATGAGCTTTACCCGTCTTAATTCATTAAATCCTTATCACAGCCATGTTGGATCAGTGTCATGGCAGCTACATTTTACAGATGAGAAAATGAGACACAGAGAAATAAAGCAAATTGTTCAAAATCACAGGGCTAGTAAATAGGGAGTCAGTTTAGCACATAAACAATACTGCTTCTGTCACTAAAATAGAAAATTGAACTCTGAGAATTAATAAATTAACCTGAAAGCCACAGTAGGGCAGTGAGAGGGTCAGAATGCCACCTGATAAGTATGTTCACCATGTAGGGGCCTGTTTCTACCACTCCCGTATCTCCCAAGAGGACACAGAAAAGATCCTTGGCAATCCTTCCCCCAATAAACATGGTGTGGTGGCTTTGTGTAGTGATATACATTCCTCAATGTCTATGTATGCTCGTGTATATGTAGGTTGGTGCAAAAGCATTTGCAGTTTTGCCATTGAAAGTAATGGTAAAACTTCAATTACTTTTACACCAAACTAATACTTGCTTTTCAGAGTCCCAGCTGCATAAAAGCTAATCCCTCTGCTCATCCATTTTTAGAATGTCAGACTAATCACTGCCAAAGAAGTGATTCTTTGGATTCTTTGCCAAATGCAGAAAATATACAAAATGCATATTCTCTGCATTTTGCTCCAAGCATTGATCCATCAATTGCCTTTGCTCTTCACAGAAGTGAAATAGGACAGTGGAGATACAAACCGTGCCAAAAATCCCTGCCCCTAAGGGAAGAAAAGAGAAACATTGGATTGTCCCCTTCATAATCTGACAGGCGCTTGAGAAGAAAGAGCCCATATTTAAAATGGTTAATGCATTTTGACTTTAGAGCAATAACATTTTTCATAGAAAAAGAAGGGTAATATATTTGAAGAGTAAGAAGTCATACCATCAAATGAGAAAGTTCAAAGTATATCCATGAGACAGGAACTTAAATTCTGGACTGATTATACTTGTGTAATCTATAGCAGGTAATTAAACTCTGTGAATCTCAGCTTCCTCATCTATGAAATGAACCGAGTTTTATAGATGAGGAAAGTTTGTGTAGCACAGCATCACAATGCAGTAAATGCTAGTTTATGTTTCAGTAGTCAGAAAGAGTACTGGGCAAAAAATGCATATTTTCATATATTTCTCTCTCTCTTTTTTTTTTTTTTTTTTTTTGAGATGGAGTCTTGCTCTGTCGCTCAGGCTGGGGTGCAGTGGTGCGATCTCGGCTCACTGCAACCTCCACCTCTTGGGCTCAAGCGATTCTCCTGCCTCATCCTCCCTAGTAGCTTGAATTATAGATGCACACTACCACGCCCAGCTATTTTTTGTATTTTTGGTAGAGATGAGGTTTCACTGTGTTGGCCAGACTGGTCTCAAACTCCTGACCTCAGGTGATCCGCCTACCTTGGCCTCCCAAAGTGCTGAAGTGATTGCTTTAGTGTCTATCACCCAGAGACAGAATTAATGCAGTTTTAAGATTGCATGAAAAGATTCTCTGAAAGTCAACAAAGCCTCTGGCTTCATACCAAGCATCTCAACTCATGTTAAAAAGTTCAAGGAAGTAAATTTTGAAGTTGAAATTATAGAACTTTTAGAAAAGAACCTACATCCAAATTCCTGCCATTTGAGGATAGTCAAAAATTTGTTAGACTCAAAAAGCATAAAGCATAAAAAGTTAAAAATCGATACATTGGATTTCATCAAAATTAAAAATTTCTTCCCTTTGAAAGGCATCATTAAGAAAACGTAAGCCAAATACTGGGAGAAAATAGTCCCAATTCATATATTAGCAAAGGATTTGTATCCAAGACATATAAAGAACTCTTGCAACTATATCATAAGACAATCCAGTTAAAATGGACAAAAGACTTGAGCAGACATTTCACAGGAAATATATGAAGGGCTCCTAAAAGACACTTGACATCATTAGATAGATACACACAAATTAAAACCATTCTGAGATACAATATGTATTCATTGAATTACTAAAATTAAAAAGACAAACAAAATGTATTAGTTTCCTATTGCTGCCATAATAAATTACCACACACTTACAACAACACAAACTTATTGCTTTACTGTTCTTGAGGTGAGACATCTGAAATGGAGCTTATAGGGCTAAAATCAAGCTGTCTGCAGAGCTGCATTCCTTCTGGAAGCTTTAAGAGAAAACCTATTCTTTGACTTTTTTATTTTTTTAGTGGCGCCCTCATTCCTTAGCAGATGACTACATCACTCTGACCTGTTTTCATCCTCACATCTCCTCTAACTCTTCTGCCTCCACTTTCCATCTTTTAAGGACCTTTATGATTATTTTGGCTCATCTGGATAATCTCTTCATCTCAAGATCCTTAACCAGGCTGGGCATGGTGGCTCACACCTATAGTCCCAACACTTTGGGAGGCTGAGGTGGGAGGATCACTTGAGCTCAGGAGTTCGAGCATAGCCTGGGTAACACAGCAAGACCCTCTCTCTACAAAAAATAAAATAAAATAAATAGCCGGGCATGATAGTGCGTGCCTGTAGTCCCAGTGGGAGGATCGCTTGAGCCCGGAGGTTGAGGCTACAGTGAGCCATGATTGCACCACTGGACTCCAGCGTGGACAACACAGAAGAGTCCTCTCTCAAAAAAAAATCCTAAAAAAATAAAAGATTCTTAATCACATCTACAAAGTCCCTTTTGCCATGTAAGGTAACATATGTACAGGTTTTGGGGATTAGAACATGGACATCCTTTGGGAGCTATTATTTTGTCTACTGCAAATATCAACTATTGGTGAGAATGTTGTGATGGTTAATTTTATGGGTTAACTTGACTGGGCTAAGGGATGCCAGATAGCTGGTATAACTTTTTCTGGTATGTCTGTGAGGATATTTCCAGAAGACATTAACATTTGACTTGGTAGAAAATAAAGAAAATCACCCTTCAATGTGGGCAGGCATTGTTCCATCCATTGAGGACTCAGATGGAACAACAACAACAACAACAAACTGAGGGCAAATTCACACTCTCTGTTTAAACTGGGACACCCATCTTCACTATCTTTGGACAAGAGTACTCCTAACTGTTAGATCTCCTAACTCACTACTGGCTTTCTTGGTTCTCCAGCTTGCAGACAACTTCTTGGCCTCTGTAATTGTGTAAGCCAATTCCCATAATAAATTATATACATATATAGAATCTCCTATTGGTTCTGTTTCTTTGGAGACCTTTGATTAATACAGAGGTAGAATACCTGAACTCACACTGTTGGTGGGAACGTAAAATGGTACAGCTATTTTTAAAAGCTATTTGCCAGTTTCTTGAAAGTTTCTTACCTAACCACCCAGCAATTTCACTGCTAGGTATTTACCCAAAAGAAAGGAAAACATATATCCACACAAAGACTTGCACACAATGCAACTTTATCATGTTCACAACCTGGAAACAACTAAAATGTCTATCTACAAGTGAACAGATTTTTAAAAGCTATAATATACAATATTATACTCAGTAATAAAAATGAACAAATTATGGGTATATGCAACAATATGAGTGAGCAAAACACCACCAAACACAGAAGAGTACGTATTGTGATTCCATTATATAAAATTCTAGAATAAGCAAAATTAACATGTAATGACAGAATCACTTGGGGCCCAAGTGGACTGTAGATAGGCAAGAAGAAATTCTTGGGGTGATGAAAATGTGCTAAATCTTGATTGCAGTAGTAGTTACATGAGTGTATTCATTTGTCAAAACTAATTGAACTCCACCCAACAAAGGAGTGCATTTTGTTATATATTAATTATACCTCCATAAAGTTCAATATTTTTCTATTCTGAGAAGGATATTACTTGCCCTCTCTGATGAGGCTAAATAGCTTTTAGGAATCTCTTCCTGTCTAGCAAGAAGTGCTTCAGTGGCCATTAGGCTCCATTTCCTCTTACTTTGCTCTCAATTGAGATTAAACAAAAAAACAACAAAACTCTATGGAACTTGGATCGCAAAGAGGTATCTGCACTCCCATGTTTCCTGCAGCATTATTTACAATAGCTAAGGTGTGTAAGCAACCTAAGTGCCCACCAACAGATGAATGGATAAAGAACATGTAGTATATATACACAATGGAATACTATACAGCCTTGAAAAATGAAATCCTGTCATTTGCAACAACACGGATGAACCTAGGGGATGTTATGCTAAGTGAAGTAACAGGCACAGAAAGACTAATTTCACTCATATGTGGACTCTAAAAAATTTGAACTCACAGGCTGGGCATGTTGACTCATGCCTGTAATCCCAGCACTTTGGGAGGCCGAGGCAGGTGGATCACTTGAGGTCAGGAGTTCGAGACCAGCCTGGCCAACATGGTGAAACCCCCCCATCTCTACTAAAAATGCAAAAAATTAGCCAGAAGTGGTGGTGCATGCCTGTAATCCCAGTTACTCAGGAGGCTGAGATAGGAGAATCGCTTGTTGGGAAGCAGAGGTTGCAGTGAGCTGAGATTGCACTGAGAGTCCATCTCAAAAAATTTTGTTTTTGTTTTTGGAACTCATAGAAGAAGAGAGTAGAATCGTGGTTACCAGGGACTGGGAGGTTGGGGACAGGAATGGTGAACTCTTGGCCAAATGGTACAAAGTTTCAGTTAGACAGGATGAATAACTTCTGGAGATCTCCTGTACAGTATGGTAACTGTAATTAATAATAGCGTATTGACTATTTGCAAATTGCTAACAGAGTAGATTTCAATTGTTCTCACCACAAAAATTGATAAATGTGTGAGATGATTGCTATGTTAATTGTCTTTATTTAATAATTTCAGTATGTATACTTATATCAAAACATCATAATGTACACTGCAAGTAAATACAGTTTTGTCAATTATAGCTTCATAAAGCTAGGGGGAGTGGAGAATGGCTCCTCGACAGTCTTCAAGTGTTGTAAGGCTCTTAGCCAGGACCTAAGCCCCCTGAAAACCATTCCTCCAGGAGGCTTCTTCAAACCGTGATTTGCCCTGTGAGTATGCCCATTCTCCCTACTGTGAAGAGCCCTAAGTTGCTCACAATTGGAGAAATGACTGAGCCAAAACAAAGGGATGAGCTGCAATGTGATCACAAATTTGGAAGGAATCCTGATGGACTGTCTCATTTTGATTTGTTTTGCTTTCTCCAAGCTGGGTCTGTTTTACTCAAGCAATTGAAAAATGTCCATGAAATGCCGCGTGCTATGCCTTGAATTAATTATGACAGCAGCTCTCATTTATTCAGACCTTATTCTGTCCCAGGGGCCGGGCCAACTACTTTATGTGCATTGTATATAAATTAGTCTTCCTGGCAACCTCATGAGACAGATACTATTACCACCTTCATTTTATGGATAATGGATTAAAAGTCAAAGTGGTTAAGTGCCTTCCTCTTTGTCAGTGGAGAACCAGGACTAGAATCCAGGGTTTTACAGCTGCAGAGCCCATTAAACCATTGTTGTATACTGTTGATCCTTGTTTTCACAGATTTCAACATGTTGGGAGGATGACATGGAAACCTGAAACTAAGCATACAGGGAAGTGGGCTCTAGCCTATTTGAAAAGGCTCTGGAGGGCTGGGCATGATGACTCACATCTATAATCCCAGCACTTTGGGAAGCCAAGGTGGGAGGATTGCTTGAGCCCAGGAGTTTGAGATCAGCTTGGGCAACATGGTGAGACCCTGTCTCTACAAAAAAATTAAAAAATTAGACCAGCATGCCTGTAATCCCAGCTACTATGGAGGCTGAGGCAAGAGGATCACTTGAGTCGGGAAGGTCAAGTCTGCAGTGAGCCTTGATCACACCACTGCACTCCTCCCTGGGTGACAGTGAGACTTTGTCTCAAAAAGAAAAAAAAAGAAAAGGCCAGGCACGGTGGCTCATGCCTGTAATCCCAGCACTTTGGGAGGCCAAGGCTGGCAGATCATGAGGTCAAGAGATCGAGACCATACTGGCCAACATGGTGAAACCCCATCTCTACTAAAAATACAAAAATTAGCTGGGTGTGGTGGTGTGCGCGCCTGTAATCCCAGCTACTCAGGAGGCTGAGGCAGGAGAATTGCTTAAACCTGGGAGGCAGAGGTTGCAGCAAGCCGAGATTGCCCCACTGCACTCCAGCCTGGTGACAGAGTGAGACTCCGACCAAAAAAAAAAAAAAAAAAAAAAAGGAAAGGAAAGAAAGAAGAAAAGGCTCTGGAAAAACCCTTTTCTACTCTCCCCTCTCTAACCTGTGCTTTTTCCACCCAAGCATCCTAGGCTTTTGTAATTAGCAGAATGCTTCCAGACTGATGAGCTGCATGCCTCATCAAATTCCTGATTCCTGATATACGGAAGAGAGACATGAAGGAGATGCTTTTTAAAGAGTGCTTGAAGAAAGCAAGAATATGACATTCATTCACTTAATCATTCACTTATTTATTGGACATCTAGTTAACCATTCTGGAGCTATTACTAAGCCAAGTCATTGTATTGGTGCTGAGGATATATTAAACAGACTTGGATCCTATTCTCAAAATGTCATGTTCTAATAATTATCACCTCCTATCACACCTTCCCTGTTGTTGGCCAAATTTCACCTCCCAATCGGAACTGTCATCGTAGCCTGACACAGCCAGCCCTGGCTCTGGGTTGACTCTCTGAGTACTGCTTCCCTGCTGGGAGTAGGATGGCTGAGATGTGGGGTTCCTGTGGATTGGCCAAACAATCATTCAGGAAGGAAGGAACTGGTCTCCCCTTTCCTGTTCTGCCCTCCTTTCTCAGTGAACTATAAGGAAACGGTGAAATAGTGGTCTGGGACTAGCCACAGGAACCCTTAATAAATTGCTTCTACACATCCCTCTTGCTTTTTAATGGAAAGAAAAGGGGTGGAGTAGGTCTCCTGTACAATTTCAAAATTGAATTGAGTTCAGTTCTGTAAAATAATTTCTAAGTTACATCATGATGGTATGGGAACATAGAGATCTGAGCCAAGGAGACATGAACAGACTGTTCCTAAAAATAAAAAATAAAAAATAAAAAAAAGTCTTGGTGCAAGAGCAAACATGAACAAAGGAGTAATTAGCTTCTCCAGATGCTGGGAGTTACATCTCCCTGAAAAGAAAGAAGTTCTGCAAAGCTGAGCCTTGGCCAGAGGCTCAGACTGACAGTGAGTCACTCGCACAGAGCCTGGCACATAGTAGGCACACTCTGCAAGTGGTTGCAGCTGTCTTGATAGTTACAGAGGACACACTATTCAGGATAGTACCTACTTTAGAGGGAGCATTTCTGAATTTATTTATTTTTTTTTTATGTTTCTGTAGAGACTAAGTCTCGCTATGTTGCCCAGGTTGATCTTGAACTCCTGGCCTCAAGTGATCCTCCTTCCTCAGACTCCCAAAGGGCTGGGACTACAGGTATGAAACAACATGCCTAGCTTTGAATTTACTTGTGAATGAATAAACAAACCTGTCATGGGATGCCTTACTCCATAGAAATGGAGCAGGGCTACATGATAATTTAAAAGATACCATATGGCTGTGTCTGCCAAAAAAAAAAAAAAAAAAAAAGATGGTTTTACTAAAATTCAGAAATGCATTGAACTTTTACTGCATTCTGAGCACATGTTATGGTGAGGGCAACAGTGAGTAAGAAATAGTACCTATTTTCTAAAAGCTACAATTTAGCCTATGCATGTGTATGTATTACATGTATATGGGTAAAACCTGATGCCATTTGAAATTTAAATGGCCACTATGAAATGAGAAGCGTGAGCTAGTGGGAATCAGGGGCCTTAGATGGACTTGCTGGTTTATTCATCCAATTTGGAATTCATCCAAATTCATTTGTACTGAGGGGTGGCATAGGAAGGGTCAGTTATAAATGTAATAGGTATTATGAAATAACACCTGTAGAGGAATAAAATCTATCACTCCTTGGAGAATCTAGGAAGTCTTTTTGGAAGAAGTTAAATTGACCTGAACTTGAAGGAGAAGTTAGGGCAAACATTCAAAGAAAAGGGAATCCCCACACAAAAGTAGAAAGCTACAGGAATGGAAAGAATATTTGGGAAAGGGCTGAAAGACCCTGTAGAAACAACAGTGAGCTGTTTGTCTTTACCCTGAAGCTGTGAATCCTCAGTGCTCTGGTAAGCAGAGCTACTGCAAGACCTTCATAAGCCCCAAGCATAGAAATTTTTATGGTATATCTCCATATGCTATTTCAAAGTACTAAATTACAAAATAACGTTAAGTCCAATAAAGTTCTCATTTTGTCCATTAAGAATAGTTTAATCCTTTAAAAAAAACTCAAATATCCAATTCTTTTTTAAAAATTTGCTTCAGAATCTCTGGTTTGAGATATTATTTAGAATAGAAAAAGCTTTGCCTACAGCAAAAATGAGCTCTAAAAACTCAATGGTTTAACACTCATGAGTTTGGTCAAGGCAGCCCCTATGGGCAATTCTCCAATTGAATTCCACCTTTTCAAATTTATTTGTAAACTCAGAGATATGAGAGTTTGGTTTGCCATATACTTGCAAATATTCACTCTCCCTTTCATCCAACAAAACTTCCAGAGAGGCATGTGAAAGTGATTTTTAAAACCATATGGTGCACCCTTCAAACGGAAACATTATTATCAACAATAACAAAGTGGAAAAATGCATACACTTTTAAATAATGTTATCAAGATACTCCTCTGAGCACCTTTATTCATTGGACTTCAGATTGCACTTCCAACTCCACAACCTTCAACTAAGGAAATGGTCTGTCTTGGCTTCCAGGATGCAAGGCTGAGTAGACTCGGTCTACATTCTGGATGAAAAAACCAGCGAGTCCATCTAAGGTCCCTGATTCCCACTAGCTCACCCTTTTCATTTCTTAGTGGCCATTTAAATTCCAAATGGCGCCAGGTTTTACCCTTATACATATAATAAGGCCTTATATTCCAGTGACATTCTCAAATGAAGAAACGACATGCCTCATAAATTCAGAATATAATCCCAACTTCAGAAATGTTCAGCAGTAGTAGCGTTGTAGAATACCATTTTTCTGAACTACATCACTGTTACATGGACCCAAATGACTTTTCCACTGAATTCATTTGTTACTCAGAAAATATTTGAGCACATCATATGTTTCATACACTGAGTAGTGGATGAAAGTAACAGTTACCATATATGTACTGCTTACTATATTCTGTACGTTTACATAAACTTACTCATTTAATTCTCATAATGGTCATATGAGAGAGCTACTATTATGAGTCCCATTTTACAAATGGATAGGATGACTTTCTTAGAAAACTAAGGTGCAGAGGCCATAAGTAACCTGATTATTCTATACCAGTGGTTCTCAACCCTGGGGTGATTTTTCCTGTCTTCCAGGGGACATTTGGCAACGTCAGGAGACATTTTTAATTCTCATGACAGGTGGTGCTGAGGGGCTATAAAGCTCAGGGATGCTGCTAAACATTCTATAGTACACAGAACAGCCCCTGCAACAAGGAATAATCCAGTCCAAAATGTCAGTGTTACTGCTATTGAGAAGCCTTGATCTATACCAATTAGCACATGACATCCTTCTGGCAACCGTTATTAGGCCAATGATGAATGTATGACTTAATTTGGCCCAATCAGAATAAAGGAGGGGCCTTTGGGCAGAGGTTACTTCCATTCATTCTTTCCTACTGGATATGAACAGGAAGTGTGTGGCCAGCTGATATCCAGTGGCTGCCATCTTGTTGAATGAACCCATGCTGAGGACAGCAGACTGGAAGGACAGAAATAACCTCTGTCCCTGATGACATTACTGAATAGCACTGAACTATATCTTTCCTGAAACCCAAGCCATCTCTGGACTTTAAGTATGTGGGACAATACATTTGTTTGCATTTTTCAAGCTGTGTGAGTGGGAGTTTTCTGTTTCAGGCAGCTGAAAGTGTCATAACCAACATATTTGGCTAATCACAGAGATTTCTTAGAAAATGCAGCAAAGTCTCTTCCGCATGATCAGATTCCTCTTCTGAAACTTATGCTTCTCCTTTCTGGCTGAACTTTGTCTTACGAGAAGATTAGGAGATAATGCTGTCACCTGGGTTCTCCTTCTGTCTGAAAGACGACATAAGGTTGAGACTTCCTGGCACCCGTTGACAAGCACTTAGAATACATGCCAGAGAAGGAGGGGAAGGCCAAAGGGGGTGCTGCCATCTATGTAGAAACATGGAGTAACAGACACATGGAAAAAACAGAGGAAAATGAATTGCTGAACTCTGTGGTAACGACATCTGTTTATCGGAATAGATGAAATGGAAAAGAGGAGCGGGATATGTTTGCAGGAGATGAGCTTGGGAAGGAAGGCCGTTCACAGGTGTCCCAGGTGACTTGGGACAATGTATTGAAGGAATTGGAAGAGATAATCTTTAAACATTGTTATAGCCTAGCATTTTATCATTTGAAACTAACAGAGATGCCAGCCTGAACTGTTTGGCACTCATACAGCATCCTACGGACTCTGATGGTGGCTGTGCCCATTATTTATTCTGGAAACCACAATCTTGTTACTGCCCAAGTACCTGTATGAGGTAGCATAGAGGGGCCCACCTCCTTTTAGATCATTAGGCACATCTTTAGAGAAGGGAGATAGAAAGTAGCTTGCCTTAGGAAGCCTGAGAATGCCTTACAGGAAGTGTGTGGAATGACTTTCTTAAACATCTATGGCACATTAGGGAATGTTCTGGAGCTGGCATAGACAGGCATCATTTTGTTTTGAATGTGAATTATTAGTTTGTTTGTTTGTTTTCTCTTTTGTTTTCTTTTGGAGACAGGGTCTCACTCTGTTACCCAGGCTGGAGTGCAGTGGTGTGCTCGTGACTTACTGCAGCCTCCACTTCCCTGACTCAAGTGACCCTCCCACCTCAGCCTCCTGTAGCTGGGAATACAGATACATGCCACCATGCCCAGCTATTTATTTTTATTTTTTATTCTTTTGGTACAGAATGAGGTCTTGGCATGCTGCTCAGGCTGGTCTCAAACTCCTGGCCTCAAGCAGTCTTCCCTCCTTTGCCTCCCATAGCTCTGGGATTACAGGCATAAACCACCACACCTAGACTTAGTTTGGTTTCTGCCCCCTGGAAAATATCATAATTTGAACATAATCTGCCAAAAATAACGTGTATTTATGGCGCCTGGTACTTGTCTCTTCATTATATGTGCTTCCTCACATGATTTCAATGAATGTCAATTCCCATTCTGGGTTTGACTATGAATAGCCAGTAAGCACACATTTCCCAGGGGCCTAACTTCCTCCAGACCTCTCTGACATGCACAGAAAAAAAATCAATAGAGAAATCAGGCAAGATGTGCCAACATTCTATTTCCCAGATCCCTAGACAACACAGCAAGAAAGACAGAGTTAGAAGCATGGATAAGTGGGTGCAGAAGGCTCTGAAAAGTACAGGTGACCCCACATCTGCATTCAAAGATTTCCTGACTTTAAATTATCTTTGAAAAACAAGCATAGTCTATGGACTCCTCTTTAATGAAATCTTTAGCAAGACCGCAGAGTTTCATGTTTTTGCCTTTTCCCTGATTTCTCAAATTAGCTTTGATTTTATGATTTTGCAGTGATAGCCAAGAAGGGTGGACTTGGCTGATGGTCCATATTCAGTGTTCCTGCTGAAGTGCAGACACATGGTCCCAGGCTCTCCTGCTGAGCCTTGCCTGTAGACCCGTGGCTCACACACACTCGTTTCACAGTCCATTTCTGTGCTACCACATCAGGCTTTTTCCCTCTGAGGCTGAAGAGAAATCGACCTACCCGATCAACTCTCTCCCTTGCATAGTCCTCTCTCACCTGTCGTTAGTCCTCTGGAGGAGGCAGTTTCGTCTTAACCCAGTGGTGAGAGCATCAGACACACTTCAGTAATTTTCAAACTGCAGATCTAGACCTATTAGCAAGTCCTAAAACAAATGTAATAGATTACAACCAGCAGTAATCCCAGCTACTCAGGGGGCTGAGGCAGGAATATTGCTTGAACCTGGGAGGCAGAGGTTGCAGTGACCCGAGATTGCGCCACGGCACTCCAGCCTGAGCGACAGAGTGAGACTTCATCTCAAAAAACAAAACAAAACAAAACAAAAAAAGGTGAAAGAAGGTAGATCAGATCAGAACTGTGGAAAGGGGTGGCCTAAAATCTTAGAGTAGCCTTCATGTAATAGGGGCAAGTATTCTATCACAAAACTTCAATTGTTTATTCTGTTATATAAATGCATCAATATGAATGCACACATTAAGCCATGATGTAAAATTCATTTCTTAATGTGGGTTGCAATCAAAATAATTTGAAAGCTACTGAAATATTTCATTGGAATATCATTCCACTATCTCCAAATCTCTTTCCATTGGGAACTGGCAAGTATGTTGTTTAGGCAACTGGAGAGAAATGCTTTTAGTCATCTACTACATAAACCTATGGACCCCGATATTTCTCTTAGGGAGTCTGTGCCACATGCTACCCAGAAAAATGCTTGGTAGTTCAGCCACCTTCCGTTCCGTTGGTTCCTTCTGCCTCCTTAACGGAACCCTCAAGAGGAGCAGGCATTGGGACTGGAGAGCTAAATTGAAAGATTGGGGCAGATTCCACATCCCTCCGATGAAATCCACTGAAAAACATTTACTATAACATCTGTTACAGTAAACATCTGGTACTGTACAAGATGAGAAAAGGACAACCATTCTGTAATAGGCCCAGAGCAGAGCAGCTGTGCAAAGAGGGAGCAGAAACTTTATCCACTGCTTGGACATCATTCTTCTTGATACTTCAAATTTTTGTGTGTGTGGCGGGGGGAGGGGAGGATAAAAATATACGTCACATAAAATTTACCTTTTTAACCATTTGGGTACCAATTAAAAAGCAGTTTAGTTTCACAAGAAAAAGCGTGCAAATCCAGGTATATTGTTTATTCCAAAATATCCAGGTATATTGTTGATTGTATGTTACTTCACGACCCTAATAGTACAGGGTGGTCATTCTAGAAATTATATTACCATATGGGTACAGGGGAGGTATAGGAAAATAAGAAAAACCTTATGCATAGACACATGGGTGACTCTAAAACACCTTTTTCTTATGTGGTAAAGTGCATATATAAATGAAACACCATGCCATTTTAAACCATTTTTAAGTGTGCAGTTCATTGGTGTTAAGTATATTCACATTGTTGTATAACCATCACCATTATCCATCTTCAGAACTTTTCCATCACCAGGCACAGTGGCTCATGCCTGTAATCCCAGCATTTTGGGAGGCCAAGTCAGGTAGATCACTTGAGCTCAGGAGTTTGAGACCAGCCTAGGCAACATGGCAAAATCCTGTTTCTACAAAAAATAAAAAAATTAGCTGGGTGTGGTGGCTTGTTCCTGTGATCCCAGATATTCAAGTGGCTGGGGTAGGAGGATCGCTTGAGCTCAGGAGGCAGAGACCGAAGTGAGCCAAGATTGCACCACTGTACTGCAGCCTCAGAGACAGAACAAGACCCTATCCAAAAAAAAAAAAAGAAAAAAAGAAAAGAAAAGAAATGAACTTTTCATCATTCCAAACTGAAACTCCATATTCATTAAACAATTCCCCACTTCCCTTACTCCTAGCCCCTGGCAAGCATCATTCTATTTTCTGTCTCTATGAATTTGACCACTCTAAATACTTCACTTAAGTAGAATCATACAGTGTTTGTCTTTTTGAGACTGGCTTATTTCATCAGTATAATGTTGTCAAAGTTCATCCATGTTATAGCATGTGTCAGAATTTCATTCCTTGTAAAGGCTAAATATCATTCCATTATTTGTATATATCCAGATGTCATTTAAAAAATACCTTTGCTTCTCCCTGGCATTCACTGTGTCATACTCATTTTGGAACAGGAGCAGAGGGAAGAATGCTATGAAGCTATTATTGTTTAAAAAAAAAAAAAAAAAATAAAAAATAAAGACCTGGAGACAGTGGATTGAAAATCCTACAGCCAAAATGCAATCTGGTGACACCCTTCTCTGGCTCTCATTTGCTGACTTTGGAAGTTTTAAAAGGTTAGAACAACATGCTTTTTTTGTTTGTTTGTTTTTTAATTAGAATGCCAAACTTCAAAACCTTTTGAGAATATTTTTAGTTCTTACCTCTAGAAGGAGGACCCAGCATCCCTTGAAAACAAGTGATTACACTCACTCCCAGAAAAGCATCTAAGTATCTGTTAGTGGGAAACAGGGGAATGTGCCTGCTTTGGTTTCTTTGTTTCTCTCATTCAACCCCCTCATCCCATTTTCCTTAATGGAACTTAACTGATTTCTAGGGAAGACATTGTGCTAAGTGTAGTTCCTCTCTTTTCCTCACTGTGCAGGTTCTGGACAACCTAGATGCTCAGTAAGAAAGTGAACAGGACATTCATACAGAGTGGAGTTGTTAGAAATGCGACTGGAACAGGGACACAGCAAGGAATCCTCACGTTTAGGTATTTGATCTCATTATACGGAATGATTCAGCAACACATTCAGGTGTAAAATGCTGCTTGATAGGAGACATAGGCACAGTTCATGTTCTCAGGGGCGGAATCCCATCTGAGCATGTCTGTGGGGCTAGGAGCTTTCTTTGCCATAAGTAGGGTAACTAAGGCCAGATGAGTCTCAGAGCAAAATTATTCACTGCACACAAAAATTAAAATAACTCCATTTAAAACTAATCAGCACCAAAGAAGAAAGCAAGGTCAACACACACATTTCCTCCATTTCCAATGTAAGAGAAATCCCTCCTGGCTTTTTAGTCATGCTCATTTCTGTTCATTTTTTGGTTCATTTCATGTGCTTTTCCCTGGGTCTGATTTGGGTTGTTAGAATCAGAAATGACAGTCAGTGAACTTTCACTTAAGTCAAGCATTGTATGAAGTCTGTTCTTGGAGAGCCCAGAGCCACCCTGGAAGAGGGAATAGATCATGTATTCATCGAGAAAACTGGAACCTCCTTCTTTTGAAAAGTTTTAGCGTTGACTGAAAGACATTGAAGGATACTCAGCAGCTCCAAAGGGTGTGGAGGAGCGCACACCCTGGGGTTGGGAAGGACCTGTCCTCACACCAAAGGACATTTTCTCCTACGTATCTGCCACCCTGGCCCAAATATCCTTGGAAGTCAGTTGATCCCATGACCCTGGCTTCATTCCAATCCAAATGACCCCTGAGATAGTGTTTCTTTTTTGTTTTTGTTTTTATTATACTTTAAGTTCTAGGGTACGTGTGCACAACGTGCAGGTTTGTTACATATATATACATGTGCCATGTTGGTGTGCTGCACCCATTAACTCGTCATTTACATTAGGTATATCTCATAATAGTTTCTTTAGTGTGTGTCTAGCATCCACTAAAATCTGCATAAACCTGCGTGGGAATAATGCGAATTTTTAGAACTCCATTCAAGGCATAATGACTCTGAATTTTGAAGGTGGGGCTCAGGAGTCTACTGTCTTTAACATTCCCAGGGTGCCTTTCCCTTTCCTTTAATCTGTCAGCCACTGAAAGGGCAGAGGGACTTTGGCCAGCTCAGATTTAGGGGAGGAACCATTAATTGACTTGGGAACAGTATCAGGCAGCAGAGCATCCCTTCCAGCAGGCAAGAATGATGATTAGGAAGGGCCAAGAGGAAGTAGTGACCAGTGGCCTTTGGCCATAAAAGAGCCTTGGGCAAATGCCAGAAGTGGAAGGAAAGTTGGGCTCAAAAAAAAAACACAGCCTGATTAAAATTTGCCTAGGGATCCAACAGCTTTTAATTCTCCGACTTCATGTGAAAACCAGATTTCTTCTTCCCATTCCTCAACACCCCCTCCAATATATACCCCCATTCCCAGCACCTCTTATCCAACCTAGACATTATCCGAAGTGTAGGTTAGATCTAAATGGCAAGTTTATTAGGGGAAAAGAAGGGGATGTGGAGGTGCTGGGGAAGTGTTGGTTGCCATGGGAACCCCGCCTGCTGCAGAGTCTGAATGGTTGTCTGTTTGCTGACGTCCAGTTCTTTAGGGCAGGCCCTGGCATCGGCAGGGACTGGGCACCACATCCTCTGTGTCTCCTGTTTCCGGCATCCGGCCCAGTGGCATCCACTCCAGCAGGTCTCCTGGTAGCAGGCAGGGTGTCCGGGATTGAATGCTTCCTCCTGACCTCTTGTCCTGCTGCTGCCGCCCTCCCCAGCTGGGAAATGAAGGGAAGCAGAGGGTGTTTCCCAACTGTTTGAAGAGAGAGTCCTTGTTTTCCTCTTGCATTTCATTCTTTCTTCCCTTGTCATCCAAACATGAACCATTGGCCATTTGCCTGTCTCCTGCTGGCCAGCTGTCCTTGCCATTCTCAATTCTGAATTTTTATTTTTCTTGTAGGAACTGTGGAATTTGTTTTCACTCAGCATGGTATAATGGATGAGCTGTTGCTGACTCTAGTTTGTCCTCTTACATGTCACCTCCAGAAGCTGATTAGAAAGGCTGAAATGACCACCATCCAAAAGATACAGGGGCATATTTCATGGTTTTAGTCTATTTGAAAGGTTGTTAGAGCAGGTTAGGAAAGACCAAGGCCTCTAGCTCAAAGTGGTCAGCTCATGCTGTGTATGGACTATACACCATCGTGTTGTAGGCCACTAATCTCTCATGCCAATCCTTCCAAGTGCCACTGGTTTCATATTTCTAGGCCTTTACATGGCCCGTTCCTTCTATTTGGAAAGTCCTTGATGCTCATTTTTACTTTGGCCCACCAAGCCCTGAGTGCACTGTTCTTTGCTTCCCTCCCCAGCAGCAAATCACAACCTCTCTCCTTTTCTAATTCACCTTGTTTGACACCAAGTTCTTTCTGCAGTTTTAAAAACAGGCTTAACTATTTTCTGCTTCAGGGTCTTTGCACACCCATGACCCTCTGTCTGGAACTGTTGTACCTGGCTTTTCACATGGTTCATTCCTTCTTATCTTTCAGAAACTATCTAACAACCTCCTCAGCAAGGACTTTCTTGATCTCTGACAGGCCCCCTTCTTGTTCTCCCAATCTTAGCATCCTTCCTAACTCCACATTTTATAGATATCTGTTTACCTTTTTATTGCCTGACTTCTAACTAACTATAAGGGCCAGTGAGACACGAACTATCTTAGTCTGTTTTGTGTTGCTATAAAAGAACACCACTGAGTTGGTAATTTATAAAGAAAAGAAATGCATTTCTTACAGTTCTGGTGGATGAAAAGTCCAAGGTTGAGGAGTCTACATCTGGTGAGGATTTTCATGCTGCGTGATCCCCTGGTAGAAGGCAGAAAGGTAAGAGAGCAAGCATGTGTGCATGTGAGAGGGACCAAACTTGCTTTTAGAACAAACCCACCCTGCACAATAATGACATTAATCCATTCATGAGGTAGAACCCTCATGACCTAATCACTTCTTAAAGGGCCTACCTCTCAACACTGTTGCATTGAAAATTAAGTTTCCAACACCTGAACTTTGGGGGTCACATTCAAACCATAGCAGGGACTTTTTCTGTTTCCACCAACTCTGTACTTAGAATGCCTTATCTCAGTATATGGTGCATAGGGTACTCATTGAATATTTATTGAATATACAAAAGAGTGGTAATTTCTACTCATCCTTTTAAATTCCACCCTGGAGTCAGTTGCCTTTTTCTGTAAATCTTCCCCGACTGCCTCTCCCACAACCTAGCTCACTTCGCAGATCTAGGTTGGTGTCTCCCTGGGTGCTCCCCTGTGCCCTGGGCCTACCTCCACTTGCTGCCTCATGGTGCCTGTTGGCAGTCCCTTTCTTCAAGAAGATGATGAGCTTTGTAAAGGCAAGATTATAACTTTGATTTCTATATCACAGGATCCAGAAAAATACCTGACATATAGAGATTGCTTTACTTGACCAATGTTGGTAATATGAATGCCTGGATGATTAAATAAATGACTGTTAGGTGACATTTCAGAGATGTATAGAAAATTTGGTGGGGGGCTACTACCAAGTTCAAACAGAGACAGGGAGAAGTTTCAGTTCTTATGTTTCCTGGTCCTTCATTTTATCAGATGATATTCCAGTAATTTAGACAGGAAATAATTTGGCAAAAGCCTTAAAGATAAATTAAACCAAGGAGTCCTGAATCTTTTATGACTGAAAAGACCCTATGTTTATAGGATATCATGATGTTTAGTTTCCAAATGTTGAAACACTTGAGCGGGAATTGAGTTTCAGACACCTCTTTGGGCCTCAGTTTTTTTCATCTGTAATCAGAAGAATGGAGAAGATAATCTCTAAAGTATGTTCCAGCTCTAACATTTTGTGATTAAAAATAAAAATCAAGGCAACTAACATTAACCTTCCAATGCCTTGAAAAATTCCCAGTGACTTTGGAGCTCACTAGAGATGCTCTAGGGAAGAAGAGAATCCTGACTGAGAACCTCAGCTTTGAGCATCTCAGGTTTGCTGCTCTTCCTCAAGCTCAGAGTCACCTCCTTTCCCACATGAAGTGGGTCTTGGTTCAAAAGATTATGGGGGGAAAGCAGAATGTGAGACAAAGCGTATTAGGAGCAGAAGAGAGACTCTCAGAACATGACTCTAACTCCATTGTTCCAGGGATGTGATGCTAAGGGGGCCAGAGGCAGGCATGGCTGCTTCAGAGAGCATGAGAGGGCTCAGAAGGAGAGAAAGAACAAAGATGATGGAGACACTGTTATTAAAGTTCACATGAGTTGAGAGGAAGAAACATTGAAACAAACAAAGGAAGAAGAGGATAAGAATAAAATGTAGCAGAAAGGTTACAAGTCCAGGGGTCAAACTTTGTATGTGGCTTAGCTTGGCCACTAATAGTTGTGTGAACTTAAGAAAACCTCTTGACATCTCTGGTCCTCGATATCTGAATCTGTAAAATTGGGACAATAACACCCTTCCCACAACACAGACTATTTTTCAGATAGAAATAAACATATGGAGGTGAAAGTGCTTGAAAAGAATTTTTTTAATATAATAATTGAAACAACTAGATAGAAGATAAATAAGGAAATGGGGACTTAAACAACACAATAAATCAACTAGATTTAACATATACATATAGAACACTCTAGTAAACAACAATAGCATTCACATTCTTCTCAAGAACACATGGGATATTTTCCAAGATAGACCGTATCTTAGGCAGCAAACTAAGGCTCAATAGACTTAAGAAGATAGATATTGTACAAAGTATCTTCTCCAACCACATAGGGATGAAGTTAGAAATCAATAACAGAAGTAAACTGAAAATTTTACAAATTTATAGAAATTAACACAACCTTTAACAACCAATGGATCAAAGAAGAAATCAACAGGGAAATTAAAAATTACTTGGAGATGAATGAAAATGAAAATACAACATACCAAAACTTATGAATGCAGTAAAAGTAAAAGTAAGGGGGAAATTTATAGTATAATTTATTACTTTATTTTTAAATTTAATTTAATATATATATTTTTTGAGATGGAGTCTTGCTCTGTCATCCAGGCTGGAGTGCAGTAGCATGATCTTGGTTCACTACAACCTCCTCCTCCCAGGTTCAAGAATTCTCATGCTTCAGCCTCCAAGTAGCTAGAGCTACAGGCATGTACCATTACACCCAACTAATTTTTGTATTTGTAGTAGAGATGGAGTTTCACCATATTGGCCAGGGTGGTCTTGAACTCCTGACCTCAAGTGATCGTCCCACCTCAGCCTCCCAAAGTGCTGGGATTACAAGTGTGAGCCACTGCACTTGGCCTAATTTCCTTCTTTAAAAAACAAGAAAGATCTCAAATCAATAGCATAACTTTACAACTTAAGGAACTAAAAAAAAAAAAAAAAAAAAAAAAAAAGGAAAAACAATAAAAAAATTAATGAAACCAAAAGTTGGTTCTTTAAAAACAGCAATAAAATTAACAACCCTTTAGCTATATGGACTAAGAAAAAATTACTAAAATCAGAAATGAATGTGTGAGCATTACTACCAATTCTACAGAAATAAAAACAATTAAAAGAGAGAACTATGAAGAATCACATGCCACCAAACTGGATAACCTAGATGAAATGGACAAATTTCTAGAAGCACAAAAACCTACTGAGACTAAATCATAAAGAAATATAAAGTCTAAACAGACCTATAATGAATAAGGAGATTGAATCAGTATTCAAAAATCTCCCAACAAAGAAAAGCACTAGACCTGATGGAATCACTGGTGAATTCAACCAAACATTTAAAGAACTATCCAACCCTTCTCAAACTGTTCAAAAATTGAAGAAAAGACCAACACTTCCTAACTCATTCTATGAGGCCAGCATTACCCCAATACCAAAGCTAGGCAAAGGCACTACAAGAAAAGAAAATTACAAATCAATATTTCTTATGAACATTGATACAAAAATTACCAACAACATACTAGCAAACTGAATTCAACAGCATATTAACATGATTATTTATTATGACCAAGTGGGATTTATTTTTGGAATGCAAGGATGGTTCAATATACAGAATTGATCAGTTTAATATACCACATCAACAGAATGAATGAAAAAAAGATCACATTCTTGATGCAGAAAAAGCATTTGACAAAATTCAACACTCTCTCATGATAAAAAACACTCAACAAACTAGGAGCAAAAGTAAACTACCTCACCATAATAAAAACCATATGTAAGAAACCCACAGTAAACATCATACTTAATGGTGAAAGACAGAAAGCTTTTCTCTAAGATCAAGAAAAAGTCAAGGATGTTTGCTTTTACCATTTTATTCAACATAGTACTGGAAGTTCTAGCCACAGGAATTAGGCAAGAAAGAAATAAAAGAATCCAAATTGGAAAACAAAATGTAAAACTATTTCTGTTTGCAGATGATATGAACTTGTATGTAGAAAACACTAAAGATCCCACAAAAATTGTTAAAATTAAATGAGTTCAACAAAGTAGCCAGCTAAAAAGTCACCACAGAAAAATCAGTTGCATTTCTATACACTAACAATGAACAATCTAAAAAGGGAATTATGAACATAATTTCATTGATTATAGCAGCAAAAAGAATAAAATACTTAGTAATTAATTTAACCAAAGAGGTGAAAGACTTGTATGATTAAAGCTATAAAACATTGCTGAGAAAATTCAAGAAGACATAAATAAGTGGAAATACATTTCATGTTATTGAATTGGAAGACTTAATATTGTTAAGATGGCAATACTACCAAAAGCAATCTATAAATTCAATGCAATCACTTTCAAAATCCAAAAATTTTTTTTTGTAGAAACAGAAGAGCCTATCCTAAAATTCATATGGAGTTTTAAGGGATCCTGAATAGCCAGAATAATCTTGAAAAAGAACAAATCTAGAGGATTCATATTTCCTGACTTCAAAATTTACCACCAATCTACAGTAATCAAAACAGTGTGATACTGGCATAAAGACAGACATACAGGTCAATGAAATAGAATAGTGAGCCCAGAAGTCAATCCTCACATATATGGTCAAGTGATTTTTGACAAGGGTGACAGGATCATTCCATGAAAAAGGACAGTGTTTTCAATAAATGATGTGGGAAAAACTGGATATGACATGCACAATAATGAGGTTGAATCCTTACCTAACACTATATACAAAAATTAACTCAAAATGGATCAAAGATCTTAACATAAGACCTAAAACTATAGAACTCTCATAAGAAAACAGGGCAAATGCTTCATGACATTGGATTTGGGACTGAATTCTTGGATATGACACAAAAACACAGCAATAGAAGAAAAAATTAGACAATTGGACCTTATGAAAATTTTAAAATTTTGTACATCAGAAGATGCTATCAACTTAGTAAAAATGAGGTCCACAGAATGGGAAAAATATTAGCAAATAGTATAACTGTAGAGATTGTATCCAGACTATAAAGAGCACTCCTAAAACTCAATGAAAAAGCAAATAACCAAATTCAAAAATGGGCAAAAGACTTGAATAGACATTTCTCCAAAGAAGATATACAAATGGCCAATAAGCATATGAAAAGATGTTTAACATCACTAATCATTAGATAAATGCAAATCAAATCCATAATAAAATACCACCTCACCTCCTTTAGGTTGGCTACTATTTAAAAACAAAATAATCACAGAAAATAATGTGTATTGGTGAGAATGTGAAGAAATTAGAACTCTTGTGCACTGTTGTTGGGAATGTAAAATGGCACAGTCACTGTGGAAAACAGCATGGCAGTTTTCCAAAAAATTAAAAACAGAATGTTTGTATTATTCAGCAATTCTGCTTCTGGAGGTATACCCCAAATAACTGAAAGCAGGGTCTGGAAGAGATATTTGTACACCCATGTTTTTGGCAACACTATTCACAATAGCTAAAATGTGGAAGCAACACAAGTGTCCATTGATAGATGAATGGATAAACAAATAGTGGTATACAAATACAATGGAATATTACTCAGCCTTACGAAGGAAGGAGATTCTGACATATGCCACAACATGGATGAAACTTGAGAACATTATGCCAAGTGAAATAAGCCAGTCACACAAAGATAAATACTGTATGATTCCACTTACATTAGGTAGGTAGAGTAGTCAAAAATCATAGACACAGGAAGTAGAATGGTGTTTGATGTGGACTAGAGCAGGGGGAATTGGGAGTTATTGTTTAATGGATACAGAGTTTTAGTTTTACAAGATGTAAGAGTTATAGAGATGAATGGTGGTGATGGTTGCACAACACTATGAATGTATTCAATATTACTGAACTGTACAATTAAAAATGGTTATGATGGGAAATGTTATATGTATTTCCTCATAAAAATGTTATGTGTATTTAATCAAATAAAAAAATTTTTACTATGTCAATTAATAAGTCAACAAGTTTGCAAAAAACTACTTAAGAGAGTAAACAGTTTCCAAGACCTCTCAAGTATTTCAGAAAGGTACCTTTAGATTTTGACAGTAGAGTCACCAACTGATTGTTAATAATGTTGATTTTTGTGCTAATTTAAAACTGTCCCAGATGCAATGTGATGTCCTACATTATGTTTCAGAACAGAAAATTGAAATCTGAATAAAGTGTCAAGTTTAGTTAATAGTATTGTACTATTAGTACTAATAGTAATGCTGACTTCTTAGTTTTAGCAAATGTACCATGGTAATGTAGGATGTTAACATTTAGAAAATCTGGATAAAGGGTAAAAAAAATGAATAAGAGCAGAAATGATTAGGTCAACAGGGTTAAGAGCAGAAAGATTTATGGAATAATACAGCAAAAAATACTACCACGTTAAAGACATGCTACCAGGAATTTATAACTCACAAGGAAATGGATCAAAGAGGCCAGATAATTGTTTTTCTTCCCAAAGGCTTGGTCATATTTTCCCAATTGTTTAAAAGAGAAAAATTAATAAATGTTATCTTTATTTTGCCCAATGGTAACTTACAGGAACTGGAAGGGTTGGGCCAGGACATTGGGTTGATGGATCAAAATATGCTTTGATGGAGCTAAATCCCAGGTAATTACAGCCCTGGAAAGGTTCCCTGAACTCAAGGGCCTGGGCTAGTCTGCCCTCCAATCATCTATGCAGTCAGCCAGGGTGACAGAAAAACCAAGTGACCAGCAAAGTTTGGAATCTAGAGCCAGAAAGGATAGCCAGAGGGGATGCAGCTCAAATATTAGACATTGATGGAGGTTGTAAAAGCTCATCACCAGGTAAGAACAGACCTTTAAAGACAGAAGAGTAACAAATGAAAGCAGACAACTACTGTTATTCCTACTCAGGGTTCAAATTCAAAATCCATACACAGGAAAATGGGTCAAGCTGGCCAAATTCATCTTCAGGGCCCCTTCTTGCATGGAGTATCATCTCCAAACCAGGCCCTTATCTAGTGTGTTGCCAACTAGGATGTCCTTCCTTGCACCAAGCCCTTTTGTTGGGCCCACCTGACTTTCCTCTTTGCTGTGGCATCCCAATCAACATTCCATGTTATTGGTAAGCCCTCTGAGCCTTTACCTTCAAGCCCCCCAATCCTTTCTGTAGAGGCTTGCTATGTCTCCAAGCCAAGCACTAGCCAAACCTTGCTTATATGCAAATAGCAGAGGGCCAGAAGGAGCCAGCCCTCTAGGTAGCCTCTTATGCTTCCTGCTCTGTGGATTCCTAGCACACACATCTATCAACTTTTTCCTATAATGGATCAGATAGTAAATACCTTAGGCTTTGTGGGCCATATGGTTTCTCTTGTAACTACTCAACTCTGTTGTTCTAAAACAAAACAAAACAAAAAAAGCACAGAAAAAAAACAGCCATGGACAATATGTGAATGAATGAGTATGGCCACATTCTGATAAAATTTATTTATGAACCTAAAATTTAAATTTCATTTAATATTCATATATTTTGAAATATTATGCTTCTTTTGACTTGGCCCATGAGCCATAGTTTTCAGATCCCTACCCTATTGCAGTGCTGTCTAGTAGAGTAATCACGGTTGACTCCTGAGCACCTGAAATGTGGCTATCTGAATTGAGATGTGCTGAAAGTATAAAGTAGGCCCCAGATTTTCAAGACTTAATACCAAAAAAAAAAAAAAACTCAAGAATTATGTTGATCACACTGAAATGATAGCATTTCAGATACATTGTAATAAAATATACTATTAATTTCACCTGGTTTCTTTTTACTTTTTGAAATGGGGCTACTAAAAAATGTACATGTACATATGCGACTTGCATTGTTTTTGTTGGATGGCAGTGCCAGAAAGGCAAAGCTTCAGCCTCCCCTGAATGAATTCATAGGTTAATTAGAGCACCCTTGGAGATCATCAGGGCTGGCTCTGAGAGGCGAAGCACTCCCCTCAAATCTCACAACTGCTTGGACAAGGACGCTGGTGTTCTTGTGCTATCAGCCTGTGGTAATCCTATCACGTCAACTTGATTCAGGAGAGATGAGGGGTTCTACCCCTGCAAGGAGCAGGCAGAGCCCTGTGATGACCCTACATCCTCCAGAAAGTAAACACCCTTCTGCTCTGTCAGTCCCTGATGTTATGATAACTTCTTTACAATCTTTTTCATTTACCAATTCTATTTTTTTTCTTCAAAGTCTGCCCCAGGGCCACTGATCAGCATTCTAGATGGACTTGTTAAAATATACAGATTACCAGCCTTGCCCCCAAAGATAGCAAATCAGTAGGTCTGAACTGGGGTCTGTGTGTCTGCATTTCAAAAAGAAACCCCTTGGATGCTTTTTACAAAATTTTTATTTATTTTATGATATTTTAGGTTCTGGGATACGTGTGCAGAACGTGCACATTTGTTACATGGGTATACATGTGCCATGGTGGTTTGTTGCACCCATCAACCCATAATCTACATTAGGTATTTCTCCTAATGCTATCCCTCCCTTAATCCCCACCCACCAACAGGTCCTGGTGTGTGATGTTCCCCTTCTTGTGTCCATGTGTTCTCATTGTTCAGCTCCCACCTGTGAGTAAGAACATGTGGTGTTTGGTTTTCTGTTCCTGTGTTAGTTTGCTAAGAATGATGGTTTCCAGTTTCATCCATGTCCCTGCAAAGGACATGAACCCATCCTTTCTTATGGCTGCATAGTATTCCATGGTGTATATGCGCCACATTTTCTTTATCTAGTCTATCATTGATGGGCATTTGGGTTGGTTCCAGGTCTTTGCTATTGTGAATAGTGCTGCAATAAACATATGTGTGCATGTGTCTTTATAGCAGAATGATTTATAATCCTTTGGGTATATACCCAGTAATGGGATTGCTGGGTCAAAGGGTATTTCTGGTTCTAGATCCTTGAGGAATCGCCACACTGTTTTCCACAATGGTTGAATGAATTTACACTCCCACCAACAGTATAAAAGCGTTCCTGTTTCTCCACATCCTCTCCAGCATCTGTTGTGTTCTGACTTTTTAATGATCGCCATTCTAATTGGCATGAGATGATATCTCATTGTGGTTTTGATTTGCATTTCTCAAATGACTGGTGATAATGAGCTTTTTTTCATGTGTTTGTTGATCACATAAATGTCTTCTTTTGAGAAGTGTCTGTTCATATCCTTCATCCACTTTTTGATGGGGTTGTTGTTTTCATATAAAAGGATGATTCTTTACACACATTAACCTTTGAGTTCTGCTATTCCTGAGGTGGCTTTGGAATCCTGATCTGTAATGACACAGTGCCAAATTGTTTTGTAGAGTAGGAAAATAGACTAAAGATTAAAATAGGTTGAAAGCCCTTATTTTGCAAGCACTATGTTCTCCTTGAGAGAAAGTAATCACATAGGTAACATAACAACGACTGCAGCAGTAGCTTTTGGATAATCATGATTTCCCTTCTGTGTACACTCTCAGGTCTCTCGAAAAAGAGCAGTTTTGGATCTGAAAGGCAGCTCTGATGCCTCTGAATTCCTTGCAGACTGTGCCTTTTAGTACTCTGTACAACACCAGCTGCATGTGGGTGCATAATATATTTTAAATAGTTTTAGTGAAAATATTCCCGGTGTATGCAGAGAATGAAAGTTTGGCCAATACTCACCACAAATATTGCCATGGTTGACAGTTCTGCATTCTAGCATGAGCTAGAAATTCAGAACAATTCATGTGCTGACTTTAAATACTGGGGGAGATACATTAGAATGCTGTTTCTTTTGTCATGAAAGGGTCTTTAGTTTTGAGATTTTACTGGTAGTAATGGTGTATGAAACTAATGACATCACGTCTATAAGATACATAATTTGAAAGTGTGGCCAGCGCAATCTTAATATTGTAGGTAAGATAAGAGTATTTTCAAATTAAAGTTAAGCAAAGAAATAATGCATTTATGAGAGAAGTAGCCACATCCTGTTTCAAGATGACAAATACAGGCTTCCCAGTTACGATCCAGGAAAGGGTTCAGTTTTCCCAAGAAGACTTTGACGTGCCACTGCAATTTTAGTGTTAGTCAAAATATTCTAAATGTTGGCGATTGCCAGAAGGATGTCAGGTACAAACTAAAAGATATTGTCTTAGCTTTGTGTAAGCTCATGATGATCTATTACTTGGAATGCCTCAAGCAGTTAGAGTTGTATCATTCTGATAAAGAAATGGAAATGTTCTGAGAAAGAAGTCAAGTATTTATGTATACATTAATTGATGCATTGAGCGAATATGTGAGTACCTAATTTAATGTAAGTCACTAGAAAATATATACAGAACCTGGTCTCAAGTAGCTAGGAGAAATATGAAAGAGCTAGTGCAACCAAAACCCAACAAGAAAGTGATAAGTATCATGCAAAGAATACAGGATATATGGTCCTATGGTATTATTTCACTTGAGAGTGAAATCACTTCCATCTGGGGGCCACCAAAAAAGGCTTCAAGGAGGGAGGCAATGTTAATCCAAAATCTACACTACAAAAAAGTATAGATTTTGCCTATGAGGATACAGGAAATAGGTGGCGAAAAGGGAATAGTATTTCTATTTGAAGAGTGGTGGGAAAATGAACACATATACAGGGAACAGTCTGGAGCTTGTTGGTTCACTTGGAGCTTTCATGAAGTAAGGTGTTGAGACCGCTGCCTTATATAAACACTGTACACATACTTTTTGGCCTGGAAATATAAGACCTTTAAAGCATGATAAAATAAATCTAAAGAAAAGCAAAAGTTTCTACTAGGGGAAATTGAAATTCACAGATCTTGTAGTATTAGAATTAAGGACTACTCTGTAATGATTGAAAACAGCATTAGCTCAAATAAGAGGAAGCACATAGGAAGAATTAATCTAATGAGAACTGTTGGCCGGGTGTGGTGGCTCACGCCTGTAGTCCCAGCACTGGGTGGCCAAGGCAGATCATGAGGTCAGGAGTTTGAGACCAACCTGGCCAACATGATGAAACCCCGTCTCTAGTGAAAATATAAAAAGTAGCCAGGTGTGATGGCAGGCCCCTGTAATCCCAGCTTCTTAGAAGGCTGAGGCAGGAGAATTGCTTGAACCCGGGAGGCAGAGGTTGCAGTGAGCTGAGATGGCAGCATTGCACTCCAGCCTGGGCGAGAGAGCAAGATTCCATCTCAGAAAAAAAAGGAAAGAAAAGAAAACTGTTACTCAAGACTTTATGTAAGCAGAACATTCAGATTCAAGAGGAATTGAATTAACTTATAGATAACAAGACTGTCAGGTTGTTAAGAGAGCTAAACAGTGTTTCAGGGGACCTTAACCCCAACCTTATGTGGTCAGTGGCTTGTAAAGAGTGTGATTCTCACCCCAAAATGCCTTAGTCCAAGAGTTTTTTTTTTTTTTTTTTTTTTTTTTTTTTGAGACAGAGTCTTGCTCTGTCACCCAGGCTGGAGTACAATGGCGCGGTCTCAGCTCACTGCAATCTCTGCCTCCCAGGTTCAGGCGATTCTCCTGCCTCAGCCTCCCAAGTAGCTGGGACTACAGAAACCCAGCATCACACAGGGCTAGTTTTTGTATTTTTAGTAGAGACGGGGTTTCACTATGTTGACCAGGCTTGTCTTGAACTGCTGACTTTGTGATCCGCCTGCCTCGGCCTCCCAAAGTGCTGAGATTATAGGCGTGAGCCACTGCACCTGGCCAGTCTAAGAGTTTAATTGGTTCAAAGCTTGGGTTTGGGATTCAGACAGATCTGGGTCCAAGTCCTGTTCTATAGCATGCAAGATAGGTGACATTGAGCAATTATAGTTGAGCCTTGAATAATGCAGGGATTAGGAGCACTGACCCCCAATGCAATTGAAAATTCATCCATGTATAACTTTTGAGTGGCCAAAAACTTAGCTACGAGTAACCTACCATTGCCTGGAAACCTTACCTATAACCAGAAACAGATGGTTAACATGTATTTTGTATGCTATATGTACTATACTATCTTATTACAATAAAGTAAACTAGGGAAAAGAAAACATTAAGAAACTCATGAGGAGAAAATACACTTACAGTACAGTACTGTATGTATTGTTACTGTAAGTTTATGTTGTCTGTTTCTAAGATGAATCCTCCATCTGAAATGGCAGATGCCACAGCTGCAGACCTCAGTCTATGGTACATATCAAGCAATTCAGCTTCTTCTAGGAATGTCATGACTCTTCTCTACTTTTTGGGAGCACTTCCAACATTATTAATGGCACTTCGCATGAGTCCCATGGTGTTACTCAAAGTTTATGGGAATGCACTAAACATGATGAAAAATAAGCAAGAACCAGTTTACTGGAGAGACAAACTGCTCACTCTAGATGATCAGCATCACACAGTGTTTTAAGTGGATATTCATGATATTTGAGCTCTCTGCAATAGCAGCAGGAGGTGACTCCAAACAGTTAACTTTATGCAGTGACAACTTGATACTACATCTTTTTTTTTAATTTTGTTTTTGAGACGGAGTCTCACTCTGTCGCCCAGGCTGGAGTGCAGTGGCGCAAGCTCTGCTCATTGTAAGCGCCCCCTCCCGGGTTCACGCCATTCTCCTGCCTCAGCCTCCCAAGTAGCTGGGACTACCAGCACCCACCACCACGCCCAGCTAATTTTTTGTATTTTTGGTAGAGACAGGGTTTCACTATGTTAGCCAGGATGGTCTCGATCTCCTGACCTCGTGATCCGCCCACCTTGGCCTCCCAAAGTGCTGGGATTACAGGCGTGAGCCACTGCGCCTGGCCGATACTACATCTTTATGTTTGTTTGGATTTCTCTTGACTGCAAATGGCACTGGTCTGTAAGTGTGTGTGTAAATTTTGATACATTTTAACTTATTTTTACAGATTTGTATATTTTATGGTAGTAAATGATAAAATAGACTAACATCTTTTTATTCTTTATGTATTCATGACATATCTTTTTCTTAATTTTTTGATTTTTTAGGCTACATCATTGGTCTGTGAGTTTTTTTCAAATTTTCGCAAATCTCCAAACAATATTCCAATATATTTGTTGAAAAAAATTCAGCTGTAAGTGAATTCATGCAGTTCAAGCTTGTTCAAGGGTGATCTGTGCTTTATCTTAGTTCCCTACTTGTTTGTAAACTGTTGATGATGATACCCCTTCCTCAGGATTGTTTTGAGAACAACCATAGTAAGTAAGCAAATGCTTAAGAAGTGGTTAGCAGAATGTCAGCACCATGTAGTAGATATTGGCTGTTGTTGTTATTGCCTGAGTTGGATGGACCATGGGCCCAATTTGAGGTGACATTTCCTTTGGCCTAAATTTAGGGTTTCAAAGGAGTAAGTAAGTATGTCAGTGCCTGCCTTCATGAGGGATCCTAACGAGCATGCATGTTGTATGTCACATAGCAACATACCCAGGGACTGTCCCTCTGTGTACTTGTAGCATTGAGTGGCCTGGGTCACAAGTGAATTTGATTTTAGGTATCCAAAGTCTTCAACTGTCAAGATCAAAAATCCACACAAGACTAATCCTGTCTTGCTCCCAGGGCTGGGCTAAGACTTAGAGGTTTTTCAGGGCAAGAAATGAATAAATTAGCTGTAAGAGTGTCAGGGCCAGGCTAAAACAACATGGTCTGAGGGAATGTGATATTGAGCTGGGATTGAAATCACAGGGAGCCGTAGCTGGTCTGTGCAAAAAAAGAAAGTTAAAATTGCTTGTAGGGGAAAAACACCAAAACACACAGCTTTCAGGAGTCAAGGAAAACAAGGAAAGTAATGGCCTACTAAGAGAGAGGCCATGAGGAACCTATCTGGAAAGACTGAATGGCCAAACTAGAGGCCATGAGGATCCTACCTGGGAAGATTAAATTCAAAGCTGAATTCCTGAGCTAATAATTTACTCAAAGCTGGGCTGCGAGGGCCAGTCTCAAGAAGCTCTAAAGAAATGCAGTGGACAGAGGGTGGGAAGTTAACTACAGTGACTCAGCAGGGCTGGAGTCAGCCGTCCCTTCCCCTTTGCAGACTGCTTTTGTCATGTGTTAGGTGATGTCTGTTGTAATGGAGCAAGGAGACACCACGGCAATGTGCAGTCAGGGCTCTTCTGAGCTCATTTCTCGGAACCACTTCCCCCTTCCCTCAACAAGCTTTCTCATGGGGCCCTCTGTTACCAGTCTTTCAGAAGCACCACCACAGAGATCTCCTTCTGTCATTAGATGCTCCTGTCAAAGAGAGCTCCCCCTCTTCTCCTGTATTCCTCTAAAACCTAACCCCAGGCTCCCCTCAAAGGCTTCTTCCGAGTTCACATATCTCAATTATTTTGAAAAGAAACCCCAGTACTCAGGAACAGTCAAGATGTGAAAGAAATGAGACTGAGAACAAAGTTGGACCTTGGATAGTGAACAATAATCACAACCTTCAATCTTCCTTTAGTATGAAAGCTCTGGTCTCTGAAGTCCCTCTCCAAGGTCACTGCCAGGTGAGGGTGGGAAGGGCTGACATAGATCTTAGGTCCTTCCTAGCAACCTGGCCATGCGTGGGAAGGAATTCAAGTGTTTTCTTACTCTCGTACATCTTCACTGCATCTCTTAGTTTTCGTCAACTCCTTCCTTTTGTCTCTGCGTGTTTATCTCCCTGCCAGCAGCCCTCCACCTTTAGAGCTTTCCCTAATAACCTGAGGACTTTCAGAGTGAAGCAGGAATAGGGAGGCAGTGAGGTGTAATAGGAAGATCTTCCCAGAGCTGAGATTTCCCAGGTGTTCAGTGAAATATTTTGGGTTTAGTAGAACATTTTAAAAAATGCTTTTGAACATTGGCACTAAAAGTAAAACCCAAACTCATCCCTTCTTCTTTAGACTTTTTCCCGGCTCCTTTGCACCAGACATTCAGTAACTGATACTCCTTGAGCGTCTACTATGTGCTGGACACTGTAATAAGCTCTAGTGAGACAGAGAAATCAGACAGAGTTCTTGCTCATAAGGAGTATATAGTCAAAGAAAATTCCAATTATATTTATCATTCGTTGACATACACCTTAGAGACCTACTATGTGCCAATTCAGTTTTTATCAAACATAGTCTACAGGCCTAACCTGATAAGTTTGCTGGTACAGGAAAGGAGGTAGGAAACTTGGTGCCTGCCATTGAGGGGTGGGGTTTAACAGTAACAGGAGAAGGAAGTAGGAGGAAGGAAGGATGGGAATCGGGTAGGGAAGCACAGTGCCCTCCCCTTGCCTGGGGCCATTGGAGACCCTCCACATGCTGTTACTCACACCTATGCAAGGGGCTTCTTTGCTCATCATCTGGGTTTCCAGGTAGGGCTGGGCCAGCAGAAATCTATAGGGGCAGAACATCCCACCCTGGTGCCTTTCTCTGAGGCCAGGGCCAGTGGGAAAGGCCAAGGCAGGGCTGTGGCCTCAGATTACACTGTTGCTCCCACGAGGCAGACGAGCTTGGAGAACAGGGCTCTGGCGCCGAGGAAGACCTCTGAATTCCATCTCAAACCCATGATTAGCACTGTAATCTTAAGTCACTTGACCACTCTGTGCCTTGGTTTTCCTCAGCCATAAAATGGGGACAGAGTACCTACATCACTGGGTTATTATGAGAATTAAATAATTTAACCCTGCATAGCACATAGTTCATGCTCAGTAAGGGGTCACTGGCCCAGACAGTACACCAGGGACCCACACATGTGTCTTCTAGTCAAGCAAGCATTCAACCAGACTCAAATTTTAGCAAAAACTATTGTCATTATCTGAAGCACATGGTAATGAATTCATCTGAATAACTAGTTCAAAATTGTTTTGAACACAGCTATCCTTGGAAAATGAAAATAAAGTATAAGTATTTTTCTAAACTGGAATGTGGCAGGGAGTAGATTAGGAACCCACTTTCCATCACTTTCCAAACATGACCAGGTTTAACGGGACATATTCTGACACTCCATCCTGGAGATGGCTTCTTTAAGGAGCAGTTGTTGGGCAATAGCCACTTTCATCATTTTGGTTAGTAACTAACTCTGAGTAACCGTCTTACCAGAGAAAACAGTTAATGTCTTAAAAATCTTTCTGACTCCAACTCCAGTAAGTAGGAATTTTAAGTCATGAATACTACTAATTGTAATACCCTGACTCCTGATTATCATTACAGCTAACATGTATTGAGACCTTACTAAATACCAGCTACTGTCCTAAGTGCTTTGCCTGCATTAACTCATTTAGTCATCAGAAATAGCTCCCCGATTGGTGTTATTTTCATTTCTGTTTGACAAACAAGGAACTAGGGCACGCAGATGTTGAGAAACTGACCCGTGGTCACACAGCTACTCTGTGGGGAACTGGTACTGTGGCTCCTACGTGTTACTGTCCCTAATAGACACAGCTCCTCGCTATTCTCTTAAACTTAGTACATGGGGTTGAATATTCCTTTTTTATGGAAAGATTACAAACAGTTTCATTTTTCTCATGGAGGAAATTATTTTCATAAATTGATTGGATTTATTCTACACACAGGGTATTAGAATCAACATAGTTTTTTTTTTAAGGTTCCATGTTTCCATTTTACTTTTTTTTTTTTTTTTGAGACAGGGTCTGGCTCTGTCGCCCAGGCTGGAGTATAGTGGAGTGATCTCAACTTACTGCAACTCTGCCTCCTGGGTTCAAGTGATTCTCTTGCCTCAGCCTCCTGAGTTGCTAGGATTACAGGCTTGCACCACCACACTCATCTAATTTTTGTATTTTTAGTAGAGATGGGGTTTTACCATGTTGGCCAGGCTGGTCTCAAACTCCTGACCTCCAGTGATCCACCCGCCTGGCCTCCCAAAGGGCTGGGATTACAGGTGTGAGCCATTGCCCCTGGCCCATTTTGCTAATTTTATGCTTACTTTGTATCTACAGAAGTGATATAGGTTTTGCATGTAAAGTGAAATTATCACTTTTACTTCGGAAACAAAATGATTTAAGTCAGAAAGTCTGCTTGCAGGAAAATTAATGTAGTATGAAGCAGTGTTACCAGGTGTCCATGGGTGTGGTCGAGCGGGGCTGGTGTGTGTGCCCGGAGGCTTGCTGAGCACCTGGTCAGTGAGCCAGTGTTTGCCTGGACAAGTCTGAGCTGCAGGTGACACAATGGCCATTGGCCAAACTGGTGGAAAGTTTAAATGACAGGTAAACAAAAGACTGAGGGCTAGGAGGAACAGCCGAAGAGGATGTAGGTATAAAAAGGAGAATTTGGGGAACATTCTACTACCCCGATAAGTACCTGTGTGTTCAAAAACGTCTTTTGCCCTTCCCTGAGCCAGTCTTCCTTCAAAATGGTAACAATACCACTGTTTCTTTCATTCCAAGAAGCTTGATCTTCATACCTGACATTTCGGAAATCCTGTATCTTACAATTGATGTGTATGTTTAACAGAGAACCTTTTTTCTTCTCCTTTCCCCCTAAAAGCTGTTATTAACTCGCTGCTGTGTCTTAGTGGCTTCTTAGAGTCTAGAAAATACAGTAAGAGTGATGTACGAGAATAAATGGTTTTGAATGTGGTGCTTAAGATACATCTTTGACTTAACAATTGCCTTAAAATCCTGCCTTAACAAAAATTTAGCTCTTACTTTCAATTTTGATTTGCTTTTTATTAGACACAAGGAAGGAGTGAAGCCAGACAAAAACCCAGCTCTTCTCATTTGAGGTTCAGAATTCTTTCCTCTGCACTCCATAATTTCTCCATATTTATCTCAGAGGACTATGCAGAATATGACAGTGGGTTACCATGGAATATCTGGGTACGGAGCTCTAAGAGTAAACCTCCAGTTCAAAGACAAAACAAGTATTCAAATCTCAAGGCAGCTCTGTGAGATGACAGATGCTCTTGTCTGCTCTTCAGATCCGAGGTGTCTCTGGAGGGCCAGCAACCATGCCCCCTAACACATAGATGGCTTAGCTTGCCTGTAAGAAAGGCAGGCATCGTAGAAATCTGGACAGTTCTGCTGACCTTCTTCTTCCTGTCTCCCTACTCTTGAATTTTTATGTTAGTCCCCATGGCACCCTCTGTGTGAGTTCTCTCCAAATGGAAGCATGAGCTCTCCCGAAGGATCCCACACCCTGCAGAGTGATCTGTAGGGTTGCCCATAGCAACAGCTGGTACCATGGAAAAAGGCCTTCCTTTCATCCATCAGAGCTGGGCAGTGGGACCCTCTCCCAGGACCCCAGGAACAAGGTCTTTTTCTAGCTCTCCTATGGAAACTTGGGTGACACACATCATCTCTTGGAGCCTCAGTTTCCTCATTTACCAGATGAGGCTGATGTGAAGTCATTTTAGAGTCCCACTGAGGACCACTACTGTGATTTTCCTTCATGAACATGAGATACACGCAGCTGGTTCCAGGCTCTTTCCTGAAGCAGATCTTAGTACTGGGGAGGATGGACAGTGATGTCACCACTGAGAGTGACGAGAGACAGCAGAGCCACCACCAGCTGCCCTCCTGATCCTTGGAAGGCCAGTTCACATCTCAACATTCCCAACCACCTTGTTACCAACCCTTGTGGAAAATTTGATGTGGACAGAAGGGAGTCCAGCCCCTTGGAAGTATAAACATTGCTCATGCTTTAATTACTAACTGTTTAATGTTGTCATTGAAAATATTTATTTTAATACTACTATAAAAGGGTGAACATTTTTCATGTATTGACCTACCGTTGATTTCTTATCTGCTGTTGCCAAGAACAAGAAAGGAGAGATTAAAGCTGAGGAAGGTAGCAGGCTCGATGAATGTTAGATTGAACTGTTCTTTTTAAGTGCATGCCCTGCCCTTATCACTGATATTGCCATTTTCTACTTTTTTTTTTTTTTAAGTGCATTTTGAAGGCAAATGAGAAAAGAGAGCTATGGTGTAGTCTGGAAAACCAGGGTGTTTACTGCTTAGAGGAACCAGAAGTTCATAAGGGCCTGGCTGGACTAAGAAATGACAGCTCAGCACAGGGAAGGGGGGAAAAAAACCCAACAGCAGCAGCAGCAATGCAAGAACGAAACATTTTAAGAGATCTGGCCAGAACTGGTCTGTACAAATCCCCAGCTTGGCCTTCCTCCTCCACTCCCCCTGGCTCCCAGGCCTGTTTCCCGGAGTAGTAGCAGCCTTGCCTCCCCTTAAGAAACCTGCCCACAGCTCACACTCCCTGCTTGCGAGTCATGCACACTCGTGTGCGTCACGCCCTCTGCTCATCCCCCCACCCACTGAAGTCAGATCATGTATGAGGGATGGTGAGAAGCAGGGGAAGAGGAAGACGGCTCAGCTGGCTGGCCCTGGCCCCTGAAGAAAACAAGCAGAGGCAGGGAGGGAAACATACTGTTCCCTGCAATCTGATCACCTCCGTGCAAGCCTCTGGGCTACACACCCGGGCCCAGGCCCAGAGGCCACGCTAATTAGACCAGGCAGGAAAACTGAGCTGGTGACTGTTCCTGGGCAGATTAGAAACACATTGTGGAGAAGTGGGGGCATGGTGAGGGTGTGCAGGGCATTATGGTCGAGGCTGGGTGTGGGGCTGGGGCATGGGGGGCCAGAAGGGAGCAGAAGAAGGACTGGGTATAATGCTGTCTTTCTGAGCTGAGATTCCAGCTCCTGGGGTGGTCCCCTGGCAGCTGCCAAGGCCTCACAGTGAGAAATCTGGAACAACAAAGGCTCTGGGACAAAAGACTCTCTGGCCAGAGGGGCTGCTGCTTTACGGGGGCCAAAAGCCTCACTTCTGAGGGGCACATGGGCCCACCAGTGTGGGAGGCTGGAGGCTGAGAGGCAAAAGGGGTTTATTGAGGAACGGGAACAGATGTTTATTGGGTGTTTGCTGGGTGCCTGGCACTAAGCTAGGGTCTTTTTATGTATTTCACTGTGTTTGAGATCAGTGTGGAATCCTCACTGCATCGGAAAACGGGAAGAAAATAGCTTTTTTCTTTTTATCAAGTCAGTGACACCTGGAGTTCACCCAATATCACATCAGTGCCATTTGTTTGAAAAGTTAACCAGAGGCCAGCTGGGATTTTTGTCACTAGGAAAACAACATAGCATGCGCTTCTTTAGCTTCCAGTCCAGGCAAGGACCTTCGGGGGTGTGAGGATGGAAGTATGTCTTCATGCTTTCTCCTGAGAGCCGCCAACCCACAGAACTGCTGGACCCTCAGCCCTTCAAACCTGTCCTCCAGGAAGGTGCCTCTGAAACCTGCAGAGCCACCGCTGAAGTTCTCCCACGGACTCTACTCTAGCGCCCTCTGGTGGCCACCACTGCCAACCCAGGTTGACTTGACTGGGAATTTCTGGTTAATAGCAGCTACCTTAGTATCACCTAGCCCAGCTTTGTGAGGGTTCACTTGTGCTTTTGCTTTACTTCTAATCTCTGCGTTATCATCACTCTTTCCATGTTTCCACAGCTTTTGTCAGTTCTCTGCTGCTTCATCTACGTTATTTTCATGGGGCCCCGTGTTACTTTCATGGGATCCCCAAAATCAGGGAGATGTTTTCTTACGAAGATCTGTGTTTTGTACTGTATTGCCAGTGGACCAACTTTTTTACTGGGATTTTTTTTTTCTTTTTTTTTCTGGAGGATCTTTCTCCCTTCCTCCCCCTAGGAATTCGGGACACATTTCTGAAAGATTGGTTTCACTATGTGAGAAACACAATATTATATACTATTTGAATTTGAGCTTCCCTTGTCCAGGGACGGAGTATGGGCATGCCACCTCTGTTCAGTTATGGGGTGAGTTTCTTGGCCACCTGAGGCCCCTGCCTCCCACCCGAGAATGCAGGTGAGAGCCTTTGCCCCTGGTTTTGACCAGGATGCCCAGTCCTGGTGTCTGAATTCCACCCACGAAGTGTGACAGTGGGAAAATCAGCCTATGGACAATGGACATGGAGGCCAAGTTTGAGTAAGAGAGAGTTTGCCCAGAGTGGCAGCTGCAGATATGACTGAAGGGTAAATGCTCACTGCAGAATAGGAGGGGAGCCAAGGTCGCAACCAGAGAGGCAGGGTCAGGTGAAGGGCATAGAGAAGAGCAAGAAGCTAGAGAGAGGAGAGGAGGCACACAGTTGGGACCAAAGAGGCCAGGTGAGATCTGGGAGGGGATGGTGAAGAAGCACAAGGCAAGGATGCCGGGGCTTTCGTTGGGGGCCTGCTGTGTGTGGTGTGGGTCTAGGTGGGTAAACAAGAAGTCTGCAGATCTGACCTAGTTCACAGAGCCAAGTGTACTCTCCAGATGTCAGGTTACTGTTTCTCCAGGGAGGCCCATCAAGACCACAGGTAAATAGAATCCCCAGTAAGCCAGCCCTATGGCACAATTCCACGGATATAGAGCATGGGTATCTCTGGGGCCTTTGTCACATGAGTGTAGCTGGTGGATTAGTAGGGCCTTTATTTATATAGGGCTTTATTTACTTGTTAATTTGTTCTTTAATCATTTATTCACTTTTATCTGACCAATGTTTTCAGGTGTCTACTGATGTTCTAGGTAAAATTCTGGGTAATGGAGCAGAAAGACAAGATATGGTTTTGACTATTGTAAAGTCTAGATTTTCTGATTCAAAATTCAGTATCCCAGCCAGGCACAGTGGCTCATGACTGTAATCCCAGCACTTTGGGAGGCTGAGGTGGGCAGATACTTGAGGTCAGGAGTTCAAGGCTAGCCTGGCCAACGTGGTGAAACCTGGTCTCTGTTAAGAATACAAAACTAGGGGCCAGGTGCGGTGGCTCATGCCTGTAATCCCAACACTTTGGGAGGCCGAGGCGGCCAGATCACCTAAGGTCAGGAGTTCGAGACCAGCCTGGCCAACGTGGTGAAACCCCCTGTCTCCACTAAAAAATACCAAAAAATAGCCAGGCATGGTGGCAGGCACCTGTAGTCCTAGCTACTTGGGAGGCTGAGGGAGGAGAATCGCTTGAACCCAGGAGGCAGAGGTTCCAGTGAGCCAAGATCATGCCATTGCACTCCAGCCTCAGTGACAGAGTGAAGCTCTGTCTCAAAAAAAAACAAAAAAACCCCCAAAAAACCCAAAAGGCTGGGTGTGGTGGCACATGCCTATAATCCCAGCTACACAGGAGGCTGAGGCATGAGAATCACTTGATCCCGGGAGCTGAAGGTTGCAGTGAGCCGAGATCACACCACTGCACTCTATCCTGGGTGACAGAGCAACACTCTAAATAAAAAAAAAAAAAGGAATCTCTGTAGTCTCATTGGCTAATCTCCAAAATCCTGCTTTAGGCTCCCCAAACCCAAACCTTTGCCAAACCTTTTATTTGAAGCTGAGGTGGCAAAAGGATAACCACACAAATTCCTTGAGCTCTGCAGGTAAACGGCTAGGTCCAGGTGAGACTACAGTCTTAGGTCATAGGCTTATGGTAAATCACAGCTGCAGGTATTATCTGCACCTTAGAGAATTTCTCCAGACTTCACCACCTGACGTCTGCTACAAACCCTTCCCTTCTCTGTGCTGTTTTCCCTGGATCATGATCCTAGAGTCTCCTTGCCTAGGTCCTCTGCTTTGATGATGAATCTCTGGAATGTTGCCCATGAATTTAACTTCCATTTTTCCCTTGGATCCCTCCCTCACCTCCGTGCACTACATCCCTCTGCAAGATTCCTGGAGCCCCAGCATCCCCTGTTTCTAGAATACAGCATCCCAGCTTCTGTCTAGCTCCTAGGGTTCCTGCTTGTTTAGAGAAAAGATCAGGGTTGGGTTCTACAGCCTGAGATGAAACTTGGCTGTTTCCACCCATTGCAACACAGGACCCGAGAGCCGAGGAGGATGAGAACAAAGTAAAAGTTAGGAACAGGTGAAGGAGCTGGGTTTTTGGTAATGGTAGTTAAGACAAGCTGAGATTTTCAGTTTCTCTCTATGGGCCAGCAATCCTGAGTGCTTCAGATTGATTTAAAGGGTCAGAAATAAGGAAGGCAGATGGTTGTCAGCCTTAGTTGCACCTTAGGATCACCAGGACAGCTTATAAAGAAAACCATGCAAGCTCCAAGTAAACAAGCTAGAATGCAATTTATGGTGCTAGATCAGCATTTGATGTCACTTATTCAGGATTCCAGTGCCGAATCAGAATCTGAGGCTGCATCTGAGATGATATCACTAGAGTATAGGCCAAAGGCAGCAATGATCCCAGCTCATGTGCCAATTCTGATTAATCTACGGTGGCTCCCTAGAACACTGTACTAAAAGAAGTTGGGAGGCTTGGTCTGTGCTGCGCGAAAAAGTGCAATGATCCGCCAGGTGCAGTGGCTCACGACTGTGATCCCAGCACTTTGAGAGGCTGAGGAGGGCAGATCACGAGGTCAGGCATTTGAGACCAGCCTGGCCAACATGGTGAAACCCGTCTCTACTAAAAATACAAAAATTAGCTGGACATGGTGGTGCATGCCTGTAGCCCCAGCTACTCGGGAGGCTGAGGCAGGAGAATCTCTTGAACCCTGGAGGCAGAGGTTGCAGTGAGCCGAGATCATGCCACTGCACTCCAGCCTGGGTGACAGAGTGAGACTCCGTCTCAAAAAAAAAAAAGATAAAAGATAAAAAAGAGAATGCAATGATCAATTAGTGATATCTGGCCCAAGCAGGCTAGCATAGTAGCTAAGAGCATGACTATTATAGCTAGAAGGATTGAAGTTCCAGCCCTATCTCTGCCACTTATTAGCCAAGTCTTTAAGCAAGTTACCTAACCACTTTCAGGCTTGTTTATTATCCATAAAATGCAAATAGATTATAGCACCTGCTTCACAGGGTTATTGTAAGGATTGTTGAGATAATTCATGTCAAGTGCTTAGCACTGTATCTAGTGGAGTGCTCAATAAATACAAGTTGTTATTATCATAAATATTATGGGCCCAGATGTGGGGCAAGGCAGCTTGTGTTCAGCATATCTGCCATCCCAGGTGCAGACTTATAGGAGTCCTTGAAAAGATGTGTGATTAAGACACCATTTAAGGGCACTTGTAGAGACAGTCAGGACTTCTTCCTTTTGTAGGATATTATTAGCAAGAAGTTTTCAGTTGATGTTGATATTTTGCTTTATTTGGATTCTTTCCAAAAAGTCCTTTGAGCTCCAGCTATACTGAACAACTTGTTTCCCCAATTCATTGTGTTGTCTGCCTTGGTGCCCCAAGGCAGTAACAGTAAACAGTAAACAGCATTTACTGTTCCTGCCAGGGATGCCCATCCCTACATTACCTGCCTATGCACTATGCTCTGGGATAGTTCACATAAGATTGGCATTATCTATTTCTTGAATATTTGGCAGAACTTTCCAGTGAAGCAATCTGGGACTAGAGTTTTCTTTATAGGAATATATGTATATATTTAAATAAAGGACAGATTCTCACTATGTTGCCCAGGCTAGTCTTGAACTCCTGGCCACAGACAATCCTCCTGCCTCACTCTCCCAAAGCACTGGGATTACAGGTGTAATCACACTGAGTCTGGCCAGATATTTTAAGTGACATATGTACATTTTTTTTAGTTAAAAATTGTTTGGGTTTTATATATATTCTTGAATTAGTTTTGATAAATTACAGGTTTTTTTCTTTTTAAAAAATTAATCCATCTAGCTGTTTATCTCATAATCACAATACTACCAAAATATGTGGGGGAAATTTTTCAAGAAAAATTAGAGAATGATAAGTGCAATAGAAATTTTTGGTTAATTTGGAAAGATCTAAAAAATGATAATTATTTAGGTTTCTAACTATAAAATTGTAAGTGACTAGGTATTGACAAGTTCAGAAAAGCTCAAGGTTTATAAAAATTTTCAGCTTAGTAAGATTCCATAGTGTGACAGCCTTATTTCCATGGAGCCAAGGGAATTCAACCTCAAGGACAAAACAAGGACTCTCCTATCAGAATCCCTGCCACCTTCTCTGTGCCCTACTCTTCATGACTGGAAGAAATTTTCTCCTTCCTTAGGGATGGGAATGCCAAGTCATATTCTCTCAACACCATGCCCTAGAGTAGAACCCTATGCTCAGACCCCTGAAGTATTAGTATTATTGTTTTCCCCACCAATAATAGGAATAGAATTTCCACTGGGAAACTGGCCATCTAACTACAGAACACTTGTCTTGTCGTTAAAGGCATTATTTGGGTATGCACTTCCCTAGTGCTTTTTCCCTTTCCCTGACTGGGAGATAGTGGGAACTGGATCAATTCCTTTGGACCCAATGAGGGGAGCCACCTGTTGGAGGTAGCAGAGCCATTTGCTGATCCTTGATTACCAAATTCTGAACCAATATATGAAAAAGAAAATTAACTTTATCTTGTTTATGCCATGGTACTTTAGAGATGCATTTTGCTACAGTTGGGTCTGTACCTTATATACTTAATAATGAGGGAACTGCATGCATTGGCTTGATGCCTTATACCGCACTATTCTCCAGAAGTCTTACATCCATTTGTTTTCTGTTTGTTTGTTTGTTTGTTTTTTGAGACAGAGTTTTGCTCTGTCACCCAGACTAGAGTACAATGGCATGATCTTGGCTCACTGCAACCTCCACCTCCCAGGTTCAAGCGATTCTCCTGCCTCAGCCTCCCAAGTAGCTGGGATTACAGGTGCCTGCCACCATGCCTGGCTAATTTTTGTAGCTTTGGTAGAGATGGGGTTTCACCACGTTGGCCAAGCTGGTCTCGAACTCCTGACCTCAGGTGATCTGCTCACCTTGGCCTTCCAAAGTGCTGGGATTACAGGCACGAGCCACTGTGCCCGGCCCTTAAATCCATTTGGATTTAGTCCTAACCCAACTGTGATAGGTCAGTGGGCAATTATGTCTAATGGAAATAACCTGTTGATTATATGCAACTTAGTTTTCTATTTGTTCCCCTTAGAATAGGAGGTACATTTTTATTTTTCAAGAGAATTAATGTAATGGCTGCATAATGAAGACCTATTTTTGAGATAGTAAGCCACTGTATTTTTGGTGTAGAGAACAGTTCCTTATTTTCCTGTGGCTTCTCTACCTATTGTGACACTGGCATTTCCTTAAGGGGAAGTTCAGATACAGCCTAGAACAGCACTTCTCAAACTATCTGTGGTAAAGGGTGATTAAAAAAAAAATCCAATGTGTCATTTTAAAAGATATAATCAAAGTATAAATTACTAGAAAAATTAAATTAACAGACACAGACATAAGAAGTACAAGATTTTAATTAAATTCAACAACATAAAATTGCCCTGCCAAATTTCTATAAAAGTTTCCAAATAGTCTCAATTCCTATATTTTATTGTTGCAGATAGTAACAAACAGTTCAGAGACAGAGATCAGAGCCTGAGTAGAACTGGTCCAGAACAAGATATCATTCCTGAGCTTTCAGTTTGAAGTTAGACTCTTTGGATCCATGAAGAGGAATTCACCTTGAATGCCAGGATTTATTAAGAGATAAAGGGTTTTCTATGTTTCCAAAGATTCCCTTTATATATCCAGGGCAGACCTGAGGGGTCTGAGCATAGGGTTCTACTCTGAGGCACGGTATTGAGAGAGGCAGGATATAACTTGGCATTCCCATCCCTAAGGAAAGAGAAAACTCTTCCAGTCATGAAGAGTAGAGCACAGAGAGGGTGGCTGGGATTCTGATATGAGAGTTCTTATTTTGTCCTTGAGGTTAAATCCCCTTGGGTCCATGGAAACAGCCAAATATATTTGGGGAATCCCCAGACTGCTTCGCTAGGTCTAGCTTGGGAAGACTGTGGGTCTCTCAGAGTTGTCCTCATTCAGTATAGCATCATGGCAATCTGGCATGGAAGCAAAAGCCTACCATGGCAGAGAGAAGTGTCCAGAATGATGATCCCAATAGAGCAATCTCAGATTCCATGCCTGTATGTGGTGTCAGCAGATCCAGTTCTGACTTGTCCCAGTAGGGGAATGTAGAAGTGCAGAGAGGCTTGTTGGATGGGAAGAGGCCTGAGGTCAGAGGGAACAGAGGGTCCTTGTGGGCACAGGCAATGATGAGATCCATCTTTGGCAGTGAGAGCCACTAAAAATGTCTTAAATAACATAACGCATCTCTAAGAATCATCAGAACTACAGTGCTGAGACAAGCAGCATTGCCTTGTTGATTTCAATTTTTGGAATGTAAATTTCTGAACAGTAACTGCTGCTGTAACTGAATGGAATGGCTTCAGAATGCTAAAAATTTGTTAAATAACCTAGACAGGTTCAGCCAGGGCCATGAGAACTCTTCTAATTGAGGGTTGAGAGATACTAAGGACAAAGGCCTTAGAGTTAGACTGAGCTGGGTCTAATCTTGGTTCTGCCATTTACTTACTCTGCAACTTTAGGAACATAATTTCTCTCCTAAGTATAACAGAGATAGGAATATCTACCTTGCAGCATTGTGGTGAGGATTAGCAAATATGCATGTAAATCGCCTTAACCCCTGTATTCACTGAATACCTAGAAGATATTTGAGAAATGGAAGCTCTTTTTATATTGATTTGGGCTTTGCAAGCTGCTAGGAAACTGACACCCTCCTCTTTCAGTTCTACTTTCTTTAGAGAAAGAAGCAAAAGATTCTCATTAAATGTATTCCACGAAGAACAAAGACTGACACCAACCTCTTCACATGCCTGAGATTTCTATTTTCAGTAGAGCCCACTCCACCTTCAGAGGTAGAATGTATTACAGTTTTACTATTAATCAGCATTATCTGATGACAGATTTGTTGACTGTGAAAGTCTGGTTTTACTTATTTGTTTTATTTTAGTGGAGAGAATGCCTTATTTTTTAAAAAGAGCTTTATTGAGATGTAATTTATGTACCATACCATTTACCAATTTAATGTGTGCAAGTCAATGGCTTTTAGTACGTTGACAAAATCGTGCATCCATCACCAATCTCAAATTCTAGAACATTTTCATCTCCCCCCAAAAGAAAACTTATACCCATTAGCAGTCAAAGCCATTTCCCCACCTTACCCCTTAGCCTCTGATAAGAAGGAATCTACTTTCTGTCTCTATAGATTTGCCTATTCTGGACATTTCATATAAATGAAATCATATAATATGTGACCTTTTACATTTGGTTTCTTTCAATTAGCATAATATTTTCAAGGAAAATCCCTTATTCAATGGTGAAGATACCTTATTATGTCACAGGAGTTCAGCGAGGGCCATTCATTCCTTCGTAGTGTCTTCTTGAGGCCCAGATACTCTTTGGGCCATTTTTCAAGCCTAAGTTTACTGTCACAGGACCCCCAGATCCACAGCAGCCACTGAAGAGCATCAACTTGCACCCCAGACTTGGATTTAAACACTTTCAATCACTGAATCCATATTGGTAGTGGAGCATGAGGTGCTTGAAATTAAGATGTATTCTAATGCTCAGTCCCCGTTCAGGCACTCTCATATAGGTCTCCCAAGGAGTCTATAGACCCACATAGGAAGCTGGCATAGTGGTGGCTTTTGAGGCAGACTCCATAAGCTTGAGAGGTAGGTGTGTCGTTCAAGTTCCTGTGGTTAGATAGCTTTGGGGGCTGCTAACAAAAAAGAAGAAAAAATATCCTGAATGTCACAAAATCTGCAGTGAATTCAGGTCTAGTCATTCAGCTACTCCATTCTCTGATATTCTCCTTGTGGAATTGAAATCTCATAAAACAAGGTGTGTGCATCATAGATCACAGAGGTGCTCTGCAATGTCACTAGAGGAAGGAGGAGAGGTTGCAGCCTAAATTATCCAGGGCACCACGGTGGCGGGTCAGGGGGGTGCAGTTCCCAGAACAGAACAATCCAGGTTCAGCTAAATAAAAGACTCCAAGAGACTTAAACTGTTCAACAGACAGCTAAGAACAAAAGTTGTGAAACAAAAATTGGCCTGAACTTCAAGGTTAACCAACTGCAAATAAATAAGCATATGTGTAAGAAAATCTTAAAAACCAACTGGCAAATTTTGCAGAGGATAGGCAGTAGTTTGGCCCCAAGGCCAACGGTGGGGCTAAAGTTGGGTCTCCCCCTGGGTTACCAAGGAAGCAGCTTCTTTAGCCAGATGGGATACCAATAACTGAGAACAGAAGGTCAGCAGCATTCTGAAATACACAATAGGCCAAGTCATTTTGTAAGATATCCCAATGTTTCCTTCTAACTTAGTGAGAAATTATCCCAGGCATAGCAACAGTCACCAGAATTTTAATGCTAGAACAAACCTCAGAGGTCACTAGTCTGATGTGTTATGTTTCCAAATTGGGAAGCAGGGTTTAGAGAAATTAAGGGACTTGACCAAAGTCATACAGCTATTGAGTGGCAGGTCCAGGAGATCCCAGACTACCTGACCCCAGTTCAGTGTTTTTCATAGTACACAGCCTGATTCCTAATGTGTGGCCTCTGGGAATTCCTGTTTCCTAATGGCACTATGTGTCATGTGGGCTTTTATTACAAATCCTATTTATAGTTAATAGCAACAGTATTAACAGTCCTTTGGTGGTAAGAACTACCTGCTCACCAGCTTTTGTTTTTCAGGCTGAACACTGACTACAGGAGATTGAAATATACATGTTTTTCATTTCCCTGTTGGCAAAGCGAGATTCCTAATAAATCTTGCTTTCTCAAGCTGCCTCTAGGGATTGTGGGTAAAATTTAGGATATTTATTCAATGTCAACAAGAAAACAGTTTTCTCATACTCAAAATCAAGGTGTATATTATCTAGCTCAGCAACTAAAGCTGGCCCATACAGAGAAGCAGTAACTCTATAAGGCAGGGTTGATTTTTGACCTAAAATAATAAGCTCTGTGAAGTTCCTAGAGGGGTGCAGGTGAGTGAGGGGTGCAGGTGACAAGGGAAGGCTTCATGTGGGAAATGGGAAGGCTTTCATGGTTTTTAGTATATTGATAAAAATCATGCATCCATCACCACTATCAAATCCCAGAATATTTTCATCTCCCTGAAAAAGAAACCCCATACCAATTAGCAGTCATAGCTGTTTCCCCACTGCATTAGTCTGTTCTCCCAAGGCTATAAGGACATACCCGAGACTGGGTAATTTATAAAGGAAAGAGGTTTAGTTAACTCACAGTTCCACAGGTCTAGGAAGGCCTCAGGAAACTCACAATCATGGTGGAAGGGAAAGCAAACATATCCTTCTTCACATAGCGGCAGGAAGGAGAAGAATGAGTGCCCAGCAAAGGGGGAAGCCCCTTATAAAACCATCAGATCTCATGAGAACTAACTCATTATCATGATAACAGGATGAGGGAGACTGTCCCCATGATTCAATTATCTCCACTGGACCCCTCCCACAACACATGGGGATTATGTGAACTACAATTCAAGATGAGATTTGGGTGGGGACACAGCCAAACCATATTACCTGCCTTACCCCTCAGCCTCTGACAACCACTAATCTACTTTTTTCTCTATAGATCAGGGAAGGCTTCACGTGGGAGGTGGGGCATAAGTCAGCCTTTAGATAGAATAGGGTAGAGCTGATGAAGGGGGTCCTTATGCCAAGAGAAGGAAATATGAGGAGTGAGGGCAGAGCCAGGGGAATGAGCAGAGCATTTTCATAATGAGATAGCTAAGCTGGGATGGAATTGGGTGTGGAGTGCAAAGGAATAAGGCTGGATGATATAGTTCCTGGCAACCCAGAAAGAGGATCATAAATAGGAGCCACAAAGACATTTTAAGCAAAGAAGTGGCATTAATGTAGTTGTTCTGGCATGTAGGAAAAATTGAAGGACACATAGACCGGAATCATGGGAACAACTCATTACATCTCTATTGCAAGACACATCTATAAAGTACCAAGGGTCTGAATTGGGCCTCCTAGTACAAGTAGAAAGGGAGTTACAAGCATGGCAGATATTTCAAAGGAAATATTGGACACATGCCACCTGCTTGAGTTTCCCTAAGGTAGCCTTTGCTCATTCCTTCAATTGATGAAACAACAAATAGTTTTACTTATGAATCTTGTGTTTCCTAGATGTCTATATATTGATATTTGTATGTTTCTCATGATTTACTTGATTTTTCTAAATGTTTAATTGCTTTAGATGAGGTTTAAATTTTTGGATGAATTTTTCACGGTGGAATTATCATAATACTTTATAGTCTTCAAATGACATGTCAAATATTTTTGAAATCTTTCAGTGCTCTGAAGTTTTCAACATATAGTATATTAGTCAGGCTCTTGATGTTTCAGGATACAAGAAAGAGACACGGTAGGGGGCAGTGGCTCGTGCCTGTAATACCAGCACTTTAGGACGCTGAGTGGGGTGGATCACCTGAGGTCAGGGGTTTGAGAGCAGCCTGACCAACATGGTGAAACCCCATCTCTATTAAATACAAAAAATTAACCGGGTGTGGTAGTGCATGCCTGTAATCCCAGCTACTTGGGAGACTGAGGCAGGAGAATTGCTTGAACCCAGGAGGCGGAGATTGCTGTTAGCCAAGATTGTGCCATTGTACTCTAGCCTGGGCAACAAAAGCAAAACTCTGTCTAAAAAAAAAAAAAAGAAAGAAAGAAAGAAAGAAAAAAAGAGACACACCCAGCTTATGCTAAGTGTTGGAGCTTTATTGTTGGAATTTACAGGGAAGTAAGGGGATGGATCAAGTGCTCAGCAGTTTTGCAACCATTCTGTGTTCCACATACTGGTCTAAGGCTTTCAGAATGGAATGCATATTAGGCCTAGACTAGACTAGGGAGCAATAAAATACTTGGACATGATTCGGGTTACTGCAGAGACTTCTGTGACCCTCCTTTTTCTGTAGTACCTTTTACATTTCCCAAGAGAGGATGTGATTGCATTGTTGCTATCCAGTGTGAAGGACCACCACTGGATAGAGTTTTTCCCCAACACAGCACATTGAGTAGTGCTCTCCATCATAGTTAACCCATACTTGATTACCTTTGACTGAAGACCAATTCCTGTAGTAATTAGCTGTGGCAGGGCTGATATCTGTCATCACAGATGAACTGAACCATAATTATTCAGGCAGAAAGAAATGCTTGGGGTCTCTTTGCTTGCAGAGGTCTATGGCAGACATTCAGAGCTTACTGTCTAGTTTAGATGGGTTGGATGATAGTAGAGACGAGTGTATGGAGATGGTAGAGTGGGATGAATTATCTTTACCCAAAAGAGACATATGATAACTTTTGGAGTTTTAAACTTAGGAAGACAGCTTGGTCTCAGATGGACAAGGATTCCTATATATTTTGAGCTTATCCCTAGCTTCTGCTTACATCAAAAAGTAAAATTTTCTCTTTTCCTCCACTAATGAGTCAGAAAATATGGCCCCATGGCATACCTTGGGATTGTCATGACTTTCTGTATTTTATTGTGGCTGTTACTGGAGATTAGATACCAGAGAAGGTCAACTGATCGACTTCTCTTTTTTTCTTCCTGTAGTCAAGGATTACCTAAGTGAACTTTTCTGAGGTTATCAGCAACAAATGAATATTTAGTAGCTCCTTTATATAAGTAAGAATTAAATATCAGCTTCAAGAGGTCACCTCATGATTTGATCTCATAAAGTAGCTTTGACCTGTTGGAGTGGTTCCTGGAATGTTTTGGGTTGAGAAGGATTCTAAGGTTTTGGCCCTTCTCAGAAGGAAAGAATGCCCATAATGATTAATGATGAATACATGAAGACAGGAGGGAGGGAAAGCACCATGCACGTGGTACTCATCAACCTTCTTGTACCCCTTACATGATTGTCAGTAGGCACACTCTCCTCCCTACCATATCCCAGTTCACTAGATCTAAAACTTGGAGATGTTATGGATGCCTTATTTTTTTTTCTTTTTTTTTTTTAAGACAGAGTCTCTCTCTGTCACCAGGTCGGAGTGCAATGGTATGATCTCAGCTCATTGCAACCTTCGCCTCCCAGATTCAAGTGATTCTCCTGCCTCAGCATCCTCAGTAGCTGGGACTACAGGTGTGTGCCACCACACCTGGTCAATTTTTGTATTTTTAGTAGAAACGGGGTTTCACCATGTTGGCCAGGATGATCTCGACCTCCTGACCTCGTGATCCGCCTACCTTGGCCTCCCAAAGTGCTTTATTTATTTATTTATTTACTTTGATTTTCTTTTCCATTTGAGATGGAGTCCTATTCTGTTGTCCAGGCTGGAGTGCAGTGGCACAGTCTCGGCTCACTGCAAGCTCCACCTCCTGGGTTCATGCCATTCTCCTGCTTTAGCCTCCCGAGTAGCTGGGACTACAGGCACCGGCCACCAATCCCAGCTAATTTTTTTTTTGTCTTTTTAGTAGAGACGGGGTTTCACTGTGTTAGCCAGGATGTTCTTAATCTCCTGACCCCATGATCCTGACCTCGTGATCAGCTTCCCCATTTATTTTTTTTGAGACAGAGTCTAGCTCTGTCACCCAGGCTGGAGTGCAGTGGCACATTCTCGGCTCACCGCAACCTCCACCTCCCAGGTTCAAGCAATTCGCATGTCTTAGCCTGCTAAGGAGCTGGGATTACAAGTGTGTACCAATACACCCGGCTCATTTTTGTATTTTTAGTAGAGACAGGGTTTTGCCATATTGGCCAGGCTGGTCTTGAACTCCTGACCTCAAGTGATCTGCCTGCCACAGCCTCCCAAAGTGCTGGGATTACAGGTGTGAGCGCCTGGCCACGGGTGTCTGACTTCTTTTGCTTTATTCCCACTCAAGTCTGTGTTATTGACAAAGCCTTTCCAAAATCTCTCCCTTTGTATTTCTCTAGCCCTAACCTTGGTCCATGCCAGCACTGTTGTCATTTAGAGGGGAATAGTAAGTATAGTCCAGGGGATGTCAATTGGAAGCCCAGAAAAAGTCCCACAGTCAGCAGATCCCTGGGACTCTCACCATATCAAGCTTTAGTACCCCTCAGCCTTCCAGTTCTAAAAACTCAATAATGTCAGTGCCCCAAATTGGACACTGAGTGAAATGAGTTATATGAGTCAAGTCATCGGAGACTGATATATAAAGCGTTACGGTAAAACATTTACCAGCCTTGCAGAAAACTGTAAAGTCCCCTGAGCTACACATTTGTCCCTGGTCTGGACTGTCCATGCAAGTCAGTACCTGGTCAGAAGAGGTTTTGGTGAGCCTGAAACTGAAGTCGTAAGCTAGTTGTGTGATCCAAAGGGAATCAAGCCATGATGGCCTATCTCCACCCAGACTATCTTATCTCCACTTGCTCTGGGTGGTTCTGGGTGAGCACTGCCATGCTCCAACCTTTGCTGGCCATCATGCTGATGATGCACCCTCTTAACCATGCTGTTTAATGGCTTTGACATCACTTGGCAACTTTGGAGCTACTCCATTCACTTTGATCTGAACAACTGCCTTGTAATATGGAGTGCTGAGTTTTATTAACTGCACCCTTGTAGGTTTGGGGGTCCCCCACTCTCATGCCCACCTTACCCATTTGCTGGCTGCTTAGCCAGCCTCACCACCTCCAGAAAAGCCCTTCCACAGACAGTATCTCAGGAAGTCCTCACGATGTGCTTGGGAAGCGGGTAAAGCATGGCTTACCACTCCTATTTTACACACTAGGGAGCCAAGGCTCAAAAACAAAAACAAACAAAACAACAACAAAACAAGTTATCCAAATTGTCATAGCTTTGCTGCAGCTTATGTGCCCCAGGACCAGGCCTGGGACTGCGTCTCCTGACTTAGGGGCCCATGTTTTCTCTGCCACCTGCCTCCCTGTTCTTTCTCCACTAAAGTTGCCAAGATAAAAGTTCCTACTCACTGCTCAGAGTAGAGTGAACTTCCTAACAATGGGTTTTCAGGCTGCCACCCAGCATCTGACTCCCGGCTCCCTATTCCCCCGATTTTCCTTTCTGCTCAGTGGGCGAAACTGCTCCTGTTCCCGGCTTGCCTCTTTGCTTCAGCCCCTGCCTTGGCAGCACTGAGCACAGAGAAAACAAGTTCAGAGTGTGCTTCTGGGTCCTGTTTGAGTGCCCTTCCCCAAGCTTCACGGGATATCAGTTTGGCAGGTCACCTTCTGCTGGCACAGGGCTCGGGGACCTTGAGATGGCGAGGGGCGGGGGAGGGATGACCGACTGAGAACTGAATATTTTCAATGCATGTTTGACTCTCATTTCCATTCGAGGCTCCTCATTAGGCCACAGATGCACGGCGGACCTGTTCTTCCTTTTGGGTTGGCACAGCCCAAAGCCCCATTAGCAGTAATGTGCACCAGTGGGACTCCAGGGAGAGGAAGAAGGCTGAAAGGGCTGGAGTTCCTGGTCCAATTTTCAAAGAAAAGAAGAGAATAAAAGGCCCATAAAACTCAGAAACACTTCTTCCCTTGGCTCATTCACATGGAAATGCAAGTCTGATGATCATGGATCATCAGGTGATGGCTCCAGGAGCAAGGGTCAGGGTGACCTCCAGCTCCTCAACTCCAGCCCTGTGTGCACCAGCAGGTTTCACCCCCAAACCACCAGTGCCAAATGGAAAAACTTTATTGTCATGTCTTTGGACACTTGGCAGGAAGTACCACGGGTGTTCCAATTATTAAACTAATAAGCCCTCGACCTTGGTTGGCCCTTTCTGGTGCACGTACTCCTAAGAGTTGGATGCTGGGAAAATTCCCCATCATACATGAGGTGCCCCTTTGATTGCTATATTCACAATATGGGGCAGAATGAGGATAGCAGTAATGACTTTGGCAGTGGCTCTCCAAGATTCTTCCGAAGGGCTGTGTGTGCAGGTAGGATGAGCTCAGGCCCGGGAGGTGCCCAGGTTAATACTGGGAAAGGAAGCTTTAGATCTTGTTTCTTGAAGCCTAAAGAAGCAGATATTGAAATGAGATCCATGTTTTGCAACCTAGCCTCTTGGTGACAGACATAGAGAGAGCAGTACTGCCTTTTTTGTGTCATTCTGCTTGTTACTTAACCTTGTTACACCTGCCCTGAGCACAGCATTACAGATGATGCACAGAAAAATGCCAACCCTGGTTCCATTGGCACAAGCTTCACCTTCATTCACTGGAGCCTCAGCCCATAGCCACCCAGGGAGCAGGCAGGGTGGTGTTAGCCTTCCCATCTTACAAATGAGAAAACTGAATTGGCATATAAATGAATTCTACATGGTTAAGAGTTAAGACTTGAACCCAGGACTTCTGACCAACTCCAGTAATTTTTTTTGCAAGAATTTACCTTCTGAAAAGATCTCAAGCTAACCCACCTGGTGAGGACTGGGAAGGGACATCAAATTTGGGACTATGATTAACTCTCAGTTTGAAGACAAGTTTCATGACATCTGGGCTTCCCAAAAAACCACCAGTTACCAGGCTTTCTTGAAGAGGCCTAAGCTGAGATTCTCATCTCCAGGGATAGGCTAATACTAACATCATCAAAACAGATATGCTGTGTCCTTCAGTTTAGAAAGCTGACTTCCCCTGCACAGTTTCACATTGTGTTCTCTAGCTGGAGGCCAGGTTTCTCATCACCCCTGCCACTCACGTGAGCCTCCCTCCATGGCTGCTGACTTCTTTCTTTTCTTTCCCTGGGTTTATTGCCCTTCTTGCTGCCTTCTCCACTTTGCTATTTGAAGATGATTGTTGATGAAGACCAGAAAATTTTACGTCAGCACTTTGTGTACACTGGAGGAAAGAAAATAGAGAAAGGGAAGATGCAGCCAGCCGTTTCTCTGTTTTACCCGCAGGCCTGGACCGCAGCCTTTTCCACTTGCCTCCTCCGACCTGCAGTCTGAATTCCATTCCCAGGACAGGGCTTGCCCCAGGGAGGGGACCTCCTTCTAGAGCATTCAATGAAGCTGCAAGTATGTTGGTGTCCACAATCAGCAGAACCTTTCATGACCATTTATTACATACCTGGGGTCCTCTTATCTGTCAAATAGAAATGGTGCTGCGGAGCTGCACCAGCCGGTGTGTAGCCTCAACAGCCTACAGTCCTGCCTAGGGAATAGAGGGGCTTGGAAAAAGTGAGAGGTGATTCCTCTGCAGTGACACAGATAGTCAGAGGCAAAACCGAGGTTCATTTCTACTGGGTTAATCTCTTTTTTCTTTTTTCCTGTAATTCATATGATTGAAGGATTGAGAGGAGTATCCTGCACCTTTTTAAATGGGAAAATAAACTGTTCAGGTATCCACTGTTAAGGGAGAGGGGAATGTGGTGTTGCAAGAAGAAAATTGCCCTGCTAGCACAGGTGTGCCCAGAGCATACAATCAGCACCATTACCTTCCCTTAACTCCCCAAGGTGCCCTCCTTGCATTTATCTTTCTCTCCTACATTGACCTTCATTGGAGAATAAAAATTAGAGAGAGTGAGGAATTGCATGTGATTTGTACTGGGTTCCTGGATCCACGCCCTCCTTCCTAGCCCTGTTCCTCTAGGCTGGCTCCACTGTGGCCTTAATAAACAGAGGGTGGGGGCTGATGAAGATATGTGGAGAAGACTTGACTGCAGTCTGTGGTGTGGGCTGGCCTGGGTACAAGTCAGCAGAGGCACATTCCATCAGTTGGCAATGTTATGAGCATAATAACTTCCTTAAGTGATACAGGTTGTAGTCTTGTAGCCTAAGTTCCCCAAAGCTTCTTTAAAATGTTTTCTAAGCATGTTCAGCAATGGCAGTTTACTATTACTAATATAAATCACAGACCAGTCACAAAGTTGTTTCTTTTTAATATTCCCAATTTTCTTACACTAAGTCTCTGACCAATATCAAACAAAACAAAACAAAAGATTCTTCAATTTGTATCATCCTAACCTAAATGAATAAGTCTATGAAAAATGGCTGTTTCCATATTAGCTTCTTTGGACTACTTTGGAACAATTTCGGTTTTCAACTCCAGCCCCTCTCTTCCATAAAGCAGCCTTGTTAAAAGACTCTGTTTTAGATCCCTGATTTTGGCGACTGCTGAGAATCATTAAGGGAAGCAGCCAGCCCTCTGTGTCCGTCCACCTACAGGCCTGGACTGTGGCCTCCTCCACTTGCCTTCTCCGACCTGAAGTCTGCATTCCATTCCCAACACAGGGCCTGCCCCAGGGAGGGGATCTCCTTCCAGAGCATTCTTTCCTACAATCCCTGATGTCTATGTTCTGAGATAAAGCAAGGCTTGTACTCCATCCTCTTTGCCACGTACCTGCCTCTCACTAGGCAAGGCAAATATTATTGGATGTTTCAGAGTACCACTAACCAAATTCCAGTGCAGTCCAAATCATCTGGTTAATCCTTTTGAGCAGTCCTGGCATTGACAAGCCCTTAAAGGAGGTCAACAGCTTCAATGAGGATAAATATCAGCATGCCCTTTTGCACTGAATGTGTGAAATTGACCTTCAAGGATATAAGCTCCACCAGGGTAGGAATTTTCATCTGCTTTTTCTCTAACCTATCCCCTAGATACACCTAGAATGCTACCAGAACAGTACCCAGATGAGTGCCACGGACATAGTAGGTATTCAATCAATGACTCTTACTATTTTTTTGCAATTTATTTAAATTTTATTGTATATATTTAAGGTGCACAACATGACATTTTGATGTACACAGTGAAAAGGTTACTATAGTCAAGCAAATTAACATATCCATCATCTCACATCATTACCCATTTTGTGTGTGTGTGTGTGTGTGTGTGAGGCCAAGAGCAACTAAAATCTACTCTTTTAGCAAAAATCCCCTAAATAATACAATACTATTAGCTGTAGTCTTCATGCTGTACATTAGATCTCTAGACTTGCTTATTCTACATATCTGCTACTTTTTATATTTTGACCTGTATCTCCCTATTTCCTTCCTCCCCAGCCCCTGCTCTTGTATTTACTTTTTTATTCTCTATCTCCATATATTCAACTTAAAAGAAATTTCATATGTGAGATCATATAGTATTTCTTTTTCTGTGTTTGGTTATTTCACTTAGCATAATGCCCTCCAGGTTCATCCATGTTTTTACAAATGGCAGGATCTCATTCTTTTATAAGGCTGAATAGTATTCCATTGCGTATGTGTACTATAGTTTCTTTAGCCATTCATCTGTCAGCAGACACTTTGATTATCTTGGCATTGCAAATAATGCTGCAATGACTATGGGGGTGGATATATTTTCATGTCTTTCAGGTATATACCGAGAAAAGGGATTGCTGGCTCATCTGGTAGTTCTATTTTTAATTTCTTTCAGAACCTCCATACTGTTTTCCACAGTGGTACACAAATCTACATTCTCCCCAACAGTGTAATAAGGTTACCTTTTCTCCCCACCCTCACAAACACTTGTTATCTCTTGTCTTTTTGATAATAGCTATTCTAACAGTTGTGAGGTGATACCTCATTGTGGTTTTGATCTGTATTTCCCTAATGATTAGTGATGTTGAACATCTTTTCATATACCTGGAGTCATCTTTATGTCTTTTTTGGAGAAAAGTATATTCAGGTCTATTTTTTGATCAAGTTATTTATTTTTCTGATATTGAGTTGTAAAAGTTCTTTATATATTTTGTATATTAATTCCATATCAGATATATGGTTTGCAAATATTTTCTCCCAATCTATAGGCTGACTTTTCATCTTGTTGATTTTTTCTTTGCTGTGCAAAAGCTTTTTAGTTTGATGCAGTCCCATTTATTTATTTTTGCTTTTATAGCCTGAGCTTTTGGTGTGATACCTAAAAAGTCCTTGCCAAAGTGAATGTCAAGCAGCTTTTCCCCTATGTTTTCTTCTAGGAGATTTTTGGCTTCAGGTCTTACATCTGGGCCTTTTATCCAATTTGAGTTTATTTTTGTGTATGTGTAAGACAAAGTCCAGTTGGATTCCTTGGATGTGGAAATCCAGTTTTCCCAGCCCCTTTATTTCCACATGAAAAATTCTTTCCTCATTGTATTCTCTTGGAGGCCATATCAAAAGTTAGTTATCCATATATGCTTGTGTTTATTGCTGGGCTCGCTATTTTGTTCCATTGGTCTATATGCCTGTTTTTAGATCAGTACTTTCTTTTATTACTGTAACTGTGTAATATAATTTTAACTGAAGTAGTGTGGTGCCCCAACTATGTTTTTTCTTTCTTGAAATTGGTTTGGTAATTTGGGGTCTTTTGTGGTTCCATACAAATTTTAGAACTGTGTTTTTAATTTCTGTGAAGAATGCCACTGGAATTTTGATAAAGATTATATTGAATCTGTAGATTGCTTTGGGTAGTATGGACATTTAGAATATTAATTCTTCCAGGCCTGGTGCAGTGGCTCATGCCTGTAATCCCAGTACTTTGGGAGGCCCAGGTGGGCGGATCACTTTAGGTCAGGAATTCAAGACTAGCCTGGCCAACATGGTGAAACCCCATTTCTACAAAAAATACAAAAATTAGCCAGTCATGGTGGTGCATGCCGGTAATCCCAGCTATTTGGGAGGCTGAGGCAGGAGAATTGTTTGAACCCAGGAAGTGGAGTTGCAGTGAGCTGAGATTGTGCCACTGCACTCCAGCCTGGGCAACAGATTGAGACTGTCAAAAAAAAAAAAAAAAGGAATATTAATTCTTCCAATCCAATGAAGGATATCTTTTCATTTATTTGTGTCTTTCTTGCTTGCTTGCCTCCTTCCTTTTCCTTCCTTCCTTCTTTCTTTCCTTCTCTCTCTCTCTCTCTCTTTCTATAGATAGAGTCTCACTCTGTCACCCAGGCTGAAGTACAGTGGCACAATCTCAGCTCACTGCAACCTCTGCCTCCCGGGTTCAAGCGATTCTCATGTCTCAGCTTCCTGAGTAGCTGGGACTACAGGCATGTGCCTCCACACTGGCTAATTTTTGTATTTTTTGTAGAGATGGGGTTTCACCATGTTGGCCAGGCTGGTCTCAAACTCCTGACCTCAAGTGTTCCACCCACTTTGGCACCCCAAAGTGCTGGGGTTACAGGCATGAGCCACTGTTCCCAGCCAATTTCTTTCATTAATGTTTTACAGTTTTCTGTGGGCAGGTCGTTCACCTCCTTGATTAAATTTATTCCTAAGTACTTCATTTTTTAAAAAAGATAGGATTGTTTTCCTAATTTCTTTTTTGAAGAGGTCATTATTTCTGTACAGAAATGAAACAGATTTTTATATGTTGATTTTGTATCCTGCAGTTACTTATTCATTTATTAGTTCTAAGAGTTTTTTCTGGAGTTTTTGGGATTTTCTACATGCAGGGTCATGTGTTCTGCATGTATTACTTCTTTCTTTCTGATTAGTATGCCTTTTATTTCTTTTTCTTGCCTAATTGCTTGGTTGAGTACTTCCAATACTATGTTGAATAGAAACGACTAGAGTGGGCAGCCTTGTCTTGCACTGGAACTTAAAATAAAACTTTCAGTTTTTCCCATTGATTGTAATGTTAGCTGTGAGTTTTTCATTAATGGCATTTTTTTTTTTGAGTACCAGAACAGTACCCAAATGAGTTCCAGGGCCATAGTAGGTACTCAATAAATTTTCTTAAATTGTGTTAAACTTTCCTTCCAGTGAAAATCACTGACTATAAGTATACTATTCAAAAAATTTTAAACAAATGTATACCCCTATGTTACCAGTGCCCTTGTATATGGAACACTTCCATTATCTGAGAAAGTTCCTGAAGACTATCATCACCCCCGAGGCTGCTAGGCTGGAATTTAAGAAGAATATTAGTTTTCACTGGAGCATGAATCTCATGTAAATGAATTTGAGAGAAAAGTTCTAAAATCTAAAATCAAAAAAGCCAGGGTTGGGGGGAGGAAACCACACAATACTAAGAACTCCAAGTTGTTCTTGTCCTAATCTTATCTGCCTCCCACCCAGAATCCCACTGAGGTATATCTTAGACTGTTCTGCAGTAAAACCTGGTAGCTTTTCTGAAGCCTTCCAGAATTTCTATCTAGTGAACAGATGGCATTGTTTTCATACAAAGAGCAAAAGAATTTCATGTATTCAAACACTGAAAACTTGAGAAAACACACAGAGCATGGGTAGTTACTATAATAGAGGGAAGAACATGATATGTCAACAGAGAGCTAGACTCTATCCAAAACAAGAATCCATTTGGATCCTTGGTCGGTTATCTGGACTCTGCAGGGGAGTGTCAAAGTTGAGGGTGTGTGTGAGCACTGATGTGCTAAAACAGATGCAGGCCTGGCTAGGGTTTCATTTACAAGCATGACTGAATTGTTCTTTCTATATACAAAGTTCCTATTCTCTGATTGGCCTTGAAAACACAGAGATAACAACATCCAGTTCCTGCCTCCAGGGCTTGCAGCATGGTGGTGGAGACGACTCATAAAAGAGCCACACTGCAAATGGGAGCAAAGAGTAGAAGCTCCTAACTCAGCCTGGAAGAATCAGAGGAGGCTCCTGGGAAGATGACGTCTGAGTGAGGGTGATGAGATGGCTGGGAGCTGGCCAGGGGAGGGGTGCTAATGAGGCAAAGGACAAAATGAAGGCTTTCCAGACTAAGGGGAGAGGATGAGCAAGGGCATGGAGGCCCCAGGAGCACAGTGAGTTCAGGGAGGTCATACAAGCAGTTCCCCGTGGCTGGATAGGGCAGGAAGTAGCAAAACATGAGGCCAGAGATGCAAGCTGGAGGTTAGAAAATATCTGAATGTAGGGAGATATCTGAGCACAACATTACACAAGTTCATGCAAATCACTTGCAAAACAATATGTATCCTGTCAATAAACCTATTCATAAGGTTGAGAGGGTGGGCACATTGGTAACAGAACCTCACTGCCAAGATCAACAGTTTGCATGCTGGAAGAATTATTTATGTATTCATTTAATCTAATCACATGTAAAAGCATGTGCTAAGTGCCAGGCACTAAAGGCCCCCATGATAAATTCTATATTCCTAACACAATGACTAGCACTTAGCACTCTGTCCAAAGTGAGCATGCCATAGATAATTGCTGAATGAATAAATGAATGACCAGTTTGTGCTTCTGTCCAAAGAGTTTACAGTCTAGTGGGAGAATCAGAGAGGTAAGCAAATTATAATCTATCCTATATTTAGGATAGGGCAGGGAATTCATCCTAAAAATGTCTGCAAGGGCCAGGCAAGTAGAGTAACTCAATGAAAAGATCTCCTGGTGTAAGACAATAGGGAATAGTGCAGACCACAGCAAGTGGTATGAGCCCATTCTAAAAGGGAATAGCTGCTAGTCAATTCCAAACCAATTAGGATCAAAAGGAGCTAGGAATTTGTATTTTAGTCAAAGAAAATGTTATTTTCTAAATTGGTTGCTCCCATATGCTCAGGATTCCGGCAGAATTAGCCTGGTACCTACTTGGAGGTGATGGTACAAAGCAGGCAGTGGTTAGTAGGAAAGAGACCTGACAAGCTGCCTTTCTGGATGGATGTAGTATGGGATTCAGTAGTCTCTGTAATCAGAAGGGGACACCACAGCCCTCAGTGCCAAGAGGGTAAACCATGTTAGGTGCTGCCAGCATCCAGACCCCTGCTCCTCGGTAGCCCTTCGGGCTCCTGTGCACCTAGTGAGGCCTTAACTTTAAGCCAATCTCTGACCTTCTTAGGCCTTACCCAGGCTCCAGGGCAGCTCCTCCCCCAGACTGCCACGGGACCTGTGTGGCCATGGCTAATTCCCTGGCCATGGGGATCTGTTTGGATCTGTTTGTTTTGCAGAAGAAAACAGAAGGCCGCAGTGTATCGGAATTCCGCCCCTCCTCCTGCACTACTGCCTCCCCCACCACATGAAAGCTGCTGAGCAAACAGAGAAATCAAAGATGATTATGCGCTGCTGGAAACCCGCGTGCTTCCGCCTGGCTGCATCTCCCTGCCAAACTGTTATGTAAGCCGCAGCCCCACTCAGGCCTGGAATCAAACAGAGATGCCATTGAGAGCCCTCCCATGACCCGCTCATCACCTGTAGCCTGGCTCAAACTGTGTCTCACCTGGAGTAGCACTGCCCAGGGAGGGCCATGCACACTCTGTGGCTGGCACGTGGCTTTTCCATCTGTTTTGGGATTTCCCTCTCTCCTTTCCCATCCAGAACAGAGGTATGGGTGGGTCAGGACCAGGCGTTTACTTTGGTTAGATTCCAAATGACTAGGATATTTTATGATGGAAAACTCCATTTGACAATCCTGGGGAGTTGAGTGTTTTTCACCCTCCTAAGTGAATAATTCACTTTGGCTGTTTAGATATCAGAGCTGAACAAGCGGCTCTGGAGCCCAAGATGACCTCCTGGCCAGAAAGGGCCTAACCGCACTGCTCTGATGACCAGTACTTATTTCTATTTAGGGATTCTGGGCATCTTCCGCAGCCCTAAACCACCTAAATGGACTCATAAGAGCTGTTCCTTAAATGCGTCAGTGACTTGGGGTAAATGAGCTGAATTCTCAGGGCTTTATTTTTTTCTTTCTGCATCACTCAATGACTCCACAATAAGCGTGCTAGAAGTTTTAAATGTTAATATTGGATTTCGGACACTGTTATAATTATATCTGAAGTGAGATGTCAGGCTGTTTGGTGTTAACAGTGCCCAAGAGTTTATATTCATATCTATTCAACGCTGACCTCCATTACACTCTCCCTTTTGTAGCCTTACCTGACCAAGCTCCAGTGTGAGGGGCTCAGATCTCAAGTAGAAGAGGCCTGAACTTTGGAGTCAGATAACACCTGTATTGGAGCTATAGCTTGGTCTTTCAGAGCCTATGAGACCTTGTGCTGTGGCCCAGACCATGCTAAATCCCTGGAACCTCCCAAGTTCCCTTAATTTTCCTACATTCCATCAGAAACGCACAAAGATTCCAAGAGGGCCAATTCTGGCTTTGGAAAATGATTCCCCATCCCCCACCTCTCACTTGTTCCAGTATGGAAAGGGTGAACAGGAAACCCTTTGCTATTTGGTGAGATCTCCTCAGGAGTGAGGAGTTGAACTGGAATCTCTGGACCCCTATATATATATATATATTATATTATATATATATATATATATTTTTTTTTTTTTTTTTTTTTTTTGAGACAGAGTCTTGCTCAGTCACCCAGGCTGGAGTGAGTGGCGGGGTCTCGGCTCACTGCAAGCTCCGCCTCCCGGATTTACGCCATTCTCCTGCCTCAGCCTCCTGAGTAGCTGGGACTACAGGTGCCCGCCAC